>NC_046004.1:432571-608312 GCF_010909765.2 Amblyraja radiata | reverse complement strand
AACACGCTGGTGGGTGTTGTGTACAGGCCACCTAACAGTAGTAGTGAAGTTGGAGATGGTATCAAACAGGAAATTAGAAATGCGTGCGACAAAGGCAAAACCGTTATAATGGGTGACTTCAATCTACATATAGATTGGGTGAATCAAATTGGCAGGGATGCTGAGGAAGAGGATTTTTTGGAATGTATGCGGGATAGTTATCTAAATCAACATGTAGAGGAACCAACGAGAGAGCAGGCTATTTTAGACTGGGTATTGAGTAATGAGGAAGGGTTAGTTAGCAGTCTTGTTGTACGTGCCCCCTTGGGCAAGAGTGACCATAATATGGTTGAGTTCTTCATTAGGATGGAGAGTGACATTGTTAATTCAGAAACAATGGTTCTGAACTTAAAGAAAGGTAACTTTGAGGGTATGAGACGTGAATTGGCCAAGATTGACTGGCAATTAATTCTAAAAGGGTTGACGGTGAATATACAATGGAAGACATTTAAAGACTGCATGGATGAACTACAAAAATTGTTCATCCCAGTTTGGCAAAAGAATAATCAGGGAAGGTAGTGCATCCGTGGATAACAAGGGAAATCAGGGATAGTATCAAAGCGAAGGATGATGCGTACAAATTAGCCAGAAAAAGCAGCATACCGGAGGACTGGGGGAAATTCAGAGACCAGCAGAGGAGGACAAAGGGCTTAATTAGGAAAGGAAAAATAGATTATGAAAGAAAACTGGCAGGGAACATAAAAACTGACTGCAAAAGTTTTATAGATATGTGAAAAGAAAGAGATTAGTTAAAACAAATGTAGGTCCCTTGCAGTCAGAAACGGGGTGAGTTGATCATGGGGAACAAGGATATGGCGGACCAATTGAATAACTACTTGGTTCCGTCTTCACTAAGGAAGACATAAATAATCTGCCGGAAATAGCAGTGGACCGCGGGTCAAAGGAGTTGGAGGAATTGAGTGAAATCCAGGTTAGCCGGGAAGTGGTGTTGGGTAAATTAATGGATTAAAGGCCGATAAATCCCCAGGGCCAGATAGGCTGCATCCCAGAGTACTTAAGGAAGTAGCTCCAGAAATAGTGGATGCATTAGTAATAATCTTTCAAAACTCTTTAGATTCTGGAGTAGTTCCTGAGGATTGGCGGGTAGCAAACGTAACCCCACTTTTTAAGAAGGGAGGGAGAGAGAAAACGGGGAATTACAGACCAGTTAGTCTAACATCGGTAGTGGGGAAACTGCTAGAGTCAGTTATTAAAGATGGGATAGCAGCACATTTGAAAGTGGTGAGAATCATTGGACAAAGTCAGCATGGATTTACAAAAGGTAAATCATGTCTGACGAATCTTATAGAATTTTTCGAGGATGTAACTAGTAGCGTGGATAGGGGAGAACCAGTGGATGTGGTGTATCTGGACTTCCAGAAGGCTTTCGACAAGGTCCCACATAAGAGATTAGTTTACAAACTTAAAGCACACGGCATTGGGGGTTCAGTATTGATGTGGATAGAGAACTGGCTGGCAAACAGGAAGCAAAGAGTAGGAGTAAACGGGTCCTTTTCACAATGGCAGGCAGTGACTAGTGGGGTACCGCAAGGCTCAGTGCTGGGACCCCAGCTATTTACAATATATATTAATGATCTGGATGAGGGAATTGAAGGCAATGTCTCCAAGTTTGCGGATGACACTAAGCTGGGGGGCAGTGTTAGCTGTGAGGAGGATGCTAGGAGACTGCAAGGTGACTTGGATAGGCTGGGTGAGTGGGCAAATGTTTGGCAGATGCAGTATAATGTGGATAAATGTGAGGTTATCCATTTTGGTGGCAAAAACAGGAAAGCAGACTATTATCTAAATGGTGGCCGACTAGGAAAAGGGGAGATGCAGCGAGACCTGGGTGTCATGGTACACCAGTCATTGAATGTGGGCATGCAGGTGCAGCAGGCAGTGAAGAAAGCGAATGGTATGTTAGCTTTCATAGCAAAAGGATTTGAGTATAGGAGCAGGGAGGTTCTACTGCAGTTGTACAGGGTCTTGGTGAGACCACACCTGGAGTATTGCGTACAGTTTGGTCTCCAAATCTGAGGAAGAACATTATTGCCATAGAGGGAGTGCAGAGAAGGTTCACCAGACTGATTCCTGGGATGTCAGGACTGTCTTATGAAGAAAGACTGGATAGACTTGGTTTATACTCTCTAGAATTTAGGAGATTGAGAGGGGATCTTATAGAAACTTACAAAATTCTTAAGGGGTTGGACAGGCTAGATGCAGGAAGATTGCTCCCGATGTTGGGGAAGTCCAGGACAAGGGGTCACAGCTTAAGGATAAGGGGGAAATCCTTTAAAACCGAGATGAGAAGAACTTTTTTCACACAGAGAGTGGTGAATCTCTGGAACTACCTGCCACAGAGGGTAGTCGAGGCCAGTTCATTGGCTATATTTAAGAGGGAGTTAGATGTGGCCCTTGTGGCTAAGGGGATCAGAGGGTATGGAGAGAAGGCAGGTACGGGATACTGAGTTGGATGATCAGCCATGATCATATTGATTGGCGGTGCAGGCTCGAAGGGCCGAATGGCCTACTCCTGCACCTAATTTCTATGTTTCTATGTTTCTATGTTTACAGGGTCTTGGTGAGACCACACCTGGAGTGTTGCGTACAGTTTTGGTCTCCTAATCTGAGGAAGGACATTCTTGCCATAGAGGGAGTACAGAGAAGGTTCACCAGACTGATTCCTGGGATGTCAGGACTTTCATATGAAGAAAGACTGGATAGACTTGGCTTGTACTCGCTAGAATTTAGAAGATTGAGGGGGGATCTTATAGAAACTTACAAAATTCTTAACAGGCTAGATGCAGGAAGATTGTTCCCGATGTTGGGGAAGTCCAGAACAAGGGGTCACAGTTTAAGGATAAAGGGGAAATCTTTTAGGACCGAGATGAGAAAAACATTTTTTACACAGAGAGTGGTGAATCTGTGGAATTCTCTGCCACAGAAGGTAGTTGAGGCCAGTTCATTGGCTATATTTAAGAGGTAGTTAGATGTGGCCCTTGTGGCTAAAGGGATCAGGGGGTATGGAGAGAAGGCAGGTACAGGATACTGAGTTGGATGATAAGCCATGATCATATTGAATGGCGGTGCAGGCTCGAAGGGCCGAATGGCCTACTCCTGCGCCTATTTTCTATGTTTCTATGTTTCTATGTTAAGCCAAAAACACAAAGAGGCAGAGAATGGAAGGATATATTTCAAATGAGCTTCACGGCCAGTGCAGGTGTGTGCAGAAGGGTCTGTACTTGTGTAGATAAAGTCCAACCTCATTTTTATTAAAGAGTCCAAGCTTTTAGCATTTGTTCTTGTCACAAACAAAAAGGCCGATAACTAGGTACAGAGCCTTACAATGGACAGCTTACTTCAGACAGTGTGCGGGGGAACCGAGTAAAGTGATCACTGACTGCGAGTGGGGTCTGTTGTATTAGTGAGTCAGGACAGCCCAGAGTTTCCACACAACCCCTCACATCTCTTGTCAATATGTAACAGCCACGTACCTGTACAATACACAGTCTGGTCACTGGGTGTTGGCTTCAACTGGTACACAAAGTAACTGCTGCAGTTTTTAACCCGGATGTCCAGTTTGATGCTGCACCCGGCGTTTCCACTCCCCATGTTTGCATTTGCGGTGTTTGCATTCCTGGCCTTTCTTTTCCCGGCTGTTTCATTCGCGGGGGGGTTGCAGCCTCTTTGAAACATACTGTCCTGGTCACCTCTCCCTCGTTTACACTTGGATGGGAACCTGGAATGAGGTTTATAATCATTGCAAAATATACCTGGTCCCACAGTGGTGCAGCTGGTGCAGCCACTGCCTCACAGCACCAGACACCTGGGTTATGTCCTCACCTGGGGGACTGTCTGAGTAGAGTTTGCAACATCTTCCTGTGGCCGTGTGGGTTTTCTCTGGGTGCTCCAGTTTCCTCCCACAACCAAACACGAGTGAATTAGTCAGTTAATTAGCCTTGTTAATTGGTTAACAAGACCTGCGCCTGATTTGTTTTCATTTAGGTTAAAGGGCCTGTCCCACGAGCATGCGGCAAGCATGACCTAAAGGGCCTGTCCCACCAGCATGCGCCTGCATGCGGCAAGCGCGACCAAACCAGAAGCGGGGGCCGCGCGGAGGTCGAGTGAGTGACATGAAGTTCGAGCGAAGTCCGCGGGAAGTTCGCACGTGACGTACGGTGTCGAGGCGGCTGTGGGCCGGCAGGCCGTTGCCGCGCAGAATTTTTGAACGCGGTCAGTTTTTTTTAGCCCGGCGCAACGTCAGGACCAGCTCCGTTCAACTCCATACGGCTCTGGCGATCGAAGTGGGACCGGCCCCGCGAGGTCGTACGGCTGAAGCGACCACATTAGGTCGTGCTTGCCACATGGAGTCGCATGCTGGTGGGACCAGCCCTTTTGGTCGCGCTTGCCGCATGGAGTCGCATGCTGGTGGGACCAGCCCTTTAGGTCGCGCTTGCCACATGGAGTCGCATGCTCGTAGGACAGGCCCTTAGGTTTATTATTGTCATTTGTTTTGCATGCCATCCAATCAGATACGATAAAACTATCAATGAATACATTCAACTCAAACTCATGCACAACAGGTTGACCAAAGGGGAAGATACAGAGTGAAGACATTGTAACACATTAGTTCCAGAGACAAAATTCAATGTACACAATGGGGTGGAGGTGCATCAGACAGTTCCCAAGGTTATGGAAGGACTGTGCAGAATCCTGATAACAGAGACAAAGAAGTCTGGTGATGGGCGTTTACAATCGTCTGTGCCTTCTTCCCATCGGGAGCACGGAGGTGGAAGAATGACCAGGTGGGATATCTTTTGGTCTCCTAATCTGAGGAAAGACATTCGTGCCATAGAGGGAGTACAGAGAAGGTTCACTAGACTGATTCCTGGGATGGCAGGACTTTCATATGAAGAAAGACTGGATAGAGTCGGCTTGTACTCGCTAGAATTTAGAGGATTGAGGGAGGATCTTATAGAAACTTACAAAATTCTTAAGGGGTTCGACAGGCTAGATGCAGGAAGTTTGTTCCTGATGTTGGGGAAGTCCAGACCAAGGGGTCACAGTTTAAGGATAAAGGGGAAATCTTTTGGGACTGAGATGAGAAAAACATTTTTTACACAGAGTGGATGAATCTGTGGAATTCTCTGCCACAGAAGGTAGTTGAGACCAGTTCATTGGCTATATTTAAGAGGGAGTTAGATGTGGCCCTTGTGGCTAAAGGGATCAGGGTGTATGGAGAGAAGGCAGGTACAGGATACTGAGTTGGATGATCAGCCATGATCATATTGAATGGCGGTGCAGGCTCGAAGGGCCGAATGGCCTCTACTCCTGCACCTATTTTCTATATTTCTATGTTTCTATGTCTTTAATGGTGTAGGCTGCTTCTTCGAGGCAGCATGAAGTGTAGATGAAATCTAAAGTGGGAAGTCTAGTTTGTGTCAATGAAGCTACACTCCAGGCTGACCACCTGATAAAGATATCAAAAGCCTTTATTTTTCAGTGAAATTCAGAGACATTTCACCGCCTTGCAAAAACAGTGAACATTTTGAGTGGTGAAGGACTACAGGGAAGATTCTACAAGAACTTGATTCTGAGCGTCTGGGTCCAGAACAACAAGCACTCGCATGTTTTACTGACGCAGTTTGCAAACATTCATGGCATTGATATATCGTTTGGGAAGGTATTGAATTGCGCACAGCAATCTATATATGGAGTAATAAGTCCCAATTAGAGTCATACAGCACAGAAGCAGGCCCTTCGACCCAACTCATCCACGATGACCACCATGCCTCATCTATGATTTGATAAAGGACCTCGAGGTTAATGAGCCATTAGGAGGCAGTGACCATAACATGGTCAGGTTTAATCTACAATTGGAGAGGGAGAAGGGTAGATCGGGGGTGTCAGAGAAACATAGAAACGTAGAAAATAGGTGCAGGAGGAGGCCATTCGGCCCTTCGAGCCAGCACCACCATTCATTGTGATCATGGCTAGTCGTCTCCTATCAATAACCCGTGCCTGCCTTCTCCCCATATCCCTTGACTCCACTAGCCCCTAGAGCTCTATCTAACTCTCTCTTAAATCCATCCGGAGGGGGCGCTGCTCTGGCAGCGGCCATGTCATGCAGCTCGTCAGTTTTTCAACTTTTTTTTATTTTTTTAGTATGTTTTAATGTCTGTATTTAATGTTTCTTTGTGTGTTTTGTGTGGGGGGTGGTGTGGGGGGTAAGGGGGAACCGCTTCGGTCGCCTCCTCCACGGAGAGGCGAGTTTTTCCAGGTCGCCTCCCCCGTGGCCTAACATCAAGGATCGACGCGGCCTTTCCCGGAGACGCGCCCGGGGCTTCAGCGGCGGGCGCAGCGTGGACTCTCGGCGTGGAGCGGGTGAGCCCTCGCTGGGGCTCGCTGGAGGGGAGCGCTCCGTTTCGCTGGCCCGGGGCAGCCGGCAACCTGAAGTGGCAGCCTGAAGCCACGGTCTGCAGAGCTCCAGCTGGTGCGGCGTCTACAGCCCGGGATCTCACGTTGGGGACCCGGGGGAAGAAGAAGCCATCACTGCCGGCCCGCGGCCGACTTCTACCGCGGGTCCGGCATGGACTTACCATCACCCCTGGAGGGGAGCTTCGACCGCCGGCCCTGCAGTCTACGGTGCTTCTGGCTGCGGCAGGGACTTAAATCTTGACCGCCGGTCTGCGGCCTACAACAACTTAAAGCCGCGGTCTCCGGTGAGGAAGAGCCGATCCTGGACTGACTCTGGACTCTGGTCCTGACCACGGGGGGGAAATGGAGGAGGACTGGCCAAATGTTGTGCCTTCCACCACAGTGATGAATGCTGTGGTGGATGTTTGTGTTACAGTTTTATTGTGGTTGTGTGTTCTTTATTATTGTATCGCTGCAGACAACCCAAATTTCCACCAGCCTGGCTGTGTGGCAATAAATTATATCTAATCTAATCTAATCCAGTGACTTGGCCTCCACTGCCCTCTGTGGCAGGGAATTCCATAAATTCACCACTCTCTGGGTGAAAACATTTTTTCTCACCTCAGTCTTAAATGGCCTCCCCTTTATTCTAAGACTGTGGCCCCTGGTTCTGGACTCGCCCAACGTTTGGAACATTTTTCCTGCATCTAGCTTGTCCAGTCCTTTTATAATTTTATATGTTTCTATAAGATTGCCCCTCGTCCTTCTAAACTCCAGTGAATACAAGCCTAGTCTTTTCAATCTTTCGTCATATGACAGTCCCGCCATCCCAGGGATCAATCTCGTGAACTGCCTCAAGCACTGCCTCAAACACAAGGATGTTCTTCCTCAAATTTAATAGCAACCGGAGGGGGAACAGTTTCAACACACAGGGTGGTGGGAACATGGAACGAGCCGTCAGAAGATGGAGTTGGGGCAGGTACCACAACAATATTTAAAATACATTAAGGCAGGTACATGGATAGGAAAGATTTCAAGGGATATGGGCCAAATGGGACTGGCTTTGTTTTGGCATCTTGTTCGGTATGGAGGAGTTGGGCCAAATGATTTGTTTCTGCGTTGTATGACTCGTTCAATGTGACCTGATTAATTTATGAACTGTGAGTGTCAGTCGTGGAGTATTGTGTACAGTTTTGGTCTCCTAATCTGAAGAAGGACATTCTTACCATAGAGGGAGTACAGAGAAGGTTCACCAGACTGATTCCTGGGATGTCAGAACTTTAATATGAAGAAAGACTGGATAGACTCGCTAGAATTTAGAAGATTGAGGGAGGATCTTATAGAAACTTACAAAATTCTTAAGTGGTTGGACAGGCTAGATGCAGGAAGATTGTTCCCGATGTTGGGGAAGTCCAGAACAAGGGGTCACAGTTTAAGGATAAAGGGGAAGTCTTTTAGGACCGAGATGAGAAAAAAAAATGTTCACACATAAAGTGGTGAATCTGTGGAATTCTCTGCCACAGAAGGTAGTTGAGGCCAGTTCATTGGCTATATTTAAGAGGGAGTTAGATGTGGCCCTTGTGGCTAAAGGGATCAGGGGGGTATGGAGAGAAGGCAGGTACGGGATACTGAGTTTGATACTGAGCCATGATATTGAATGGCAGTGCAGGCTCGAAGGGCCGAATGGCCTACTCCTGCACCTATTTTCTATGTTTCTATGTTAAGCCAAAAAAATGAAGAGGCAGAGAATGGAAGAATATTGGCTATATTTTAGAGGGAGTTAGATGTGGCCCTTGTGGCTAAAGGGATCAGGGGTTATGGAGAGAAGGCAGGTATGGGATATTGGATGGGATATTGGCGGTGCAGGCTCGAAGGGCCGAATGGCCTACTCCTGCACCTATTTTCTATGTTTTCTATGATTAGAGCAGCTGAAACTGCTCCAGGTCTCGTCTGTAGTGGGGACAGCAGCCGACCGATCGACGGCCCGATACCGGGAAACAGGGAGCTGGAGCTCTGTCACCTGACTCCATGAAGATCCAGGGCTGAGAGACTGTGGGGAGAAACTTTCAGGGAGTTTGGGTTCATTGTCCATGTGGAGGGCCCTCTGAAGTGATCGTAGTCATCAGTCTGACCCTCCCTGACAAAAGCTAAGCCCCAAAGTAGCAAACTCTAACCCTACCGTTTAACCAGCCTGATTTCTTCCCGGAGCAGTGATTCGCTCGAATAGTAGTCTCCGGAATCTTCCATCCACCAGAACTGAAACAACAATCAGAGAGTCAGCCCAAGAACTGGGGGGGGGGGGGGGAGGGAGAGGGAGAGGGGGGGAGAGAGGGGGAGAGAGAGAGGGGGAGAGAGAGAGTGGAAGGAGGTCTCTATCTCTCTCCCTCTCTCCCTCTCTCTCTCCCTCACTCACTCCCTCTCTCTCTCTCTCTCCATATCTCTCTCCCTCCCTCCCGGCCTCGGCGTGCGAGAGGGGTTGTTTTGAAAGCGCCATTGGCGGATTGGCAAGCAGCAGCCGTTATCAGGGCGACAACGACCGCTGCTTGCAAATCCGCCAACGGCGCTTTTCAAAACAACCCCTCTCGCACGCCGAGGCCGGGAGGAGGGAGGGAGGGAGAGGGAGGTCTCCTTCAGCCGGGCGGGGGGCGGGAGGAGGAGGCGGTGGTGCCGCTGTCATGGCCGCTGTTGCCGCTGTTCGGGACCCGTCATTCGCACCGACCCTTTGTCACCACGCACCTAGTATATTTGTCCCGCTATACACAGCCGCTGCCGACACGAAACGTCATGTTCCTATTCTCCAGAGATGCTGCCTGACCCGCGGAGTTACTCCAGTTTTTTGTGTCTATCGGTTTAAACCAGTATTTGATTGCCAAGCCGGGCAAAATGACTCAGTGTTTAGGTTGCCCGGCACTTTGGGTGGTCAATGGCACCCAGGCAACCGCTAATTTCGAGCCCTGATATCCCGTTGAATCTCGGCCCCTATCCTCCTCGTCTCTCACGGAACAGAATTTGAGAGCTCCACATCCCAGTTTTTACTCACTGCCTCTCTGTGATAACTGACGACCCGATCTTCCATCATGTCCTCACCCCTCCTCCTCCCTCACTGACTGAGTTTGATGGAATTATTTCCTCACAAATACCTGTTGAATCTGTACCATGCTTCAGCAAGGTTTTTATCAGACTTCATTTTGCCATTTGTGCACTGAGTGTTGGTACAATTCGTGCTCCTCCAGGGCTGATCCAGGACGGTGTGATTTACACATGGGTCACTGTGTACGGAGTCTGTGGGTGGGATACAAGATGATGGTCAGTGTTAGTGTAACGTCCACTTGCCTTCACACAGCCTCTGATACACCCAGCTGCACTTTCACCGTTCTTGGAGCAGACCAACCTCAGTTTTATTCTCCAAGCGCAGATAGACCACCCTAAATAAAAGCCTCACACACGTTCCATTTCAAACCGTTCCCCCATTGCTGTCTCCCATCTGCTAACCTGCTGTGGCAGATATATTGGTATGATTTGTCTTTCATATGAAGAAAGACTGGATAGACTCGGCTTGTACATGCTAGAATTTAGAAGATTGAGGGGCTATCTTATAGAAACTTACAAAATTCTTAAGGGGTTGAACAGGCTAGATGCAGGAAGATTGTTCCTGATGTTGGGGAAGTCCAGAACAAGGGGTCACAGTTTAAGGATAAAGGGGAAATCTTTTAGGACCTGAGATGAGAAAAACATTTTTTATACAGAGAGTGGTGAATCTCTGGAATTCTCTGCCACAGGTATAGTTGAGGCCAGTTATTGGCTATATTTAAGAGGGAGTTAGATGTGGCCATTGTGGCTAAAGGGATGGAGAGAAGGCAGATATACAGGATACTGAGTTGGATGATCAGCCATGATCATATTGAATGGCGGTGCAGGCTCGAAGGGCCGAATGGCCTACTCCTGCACCTATTCTCTATGTTTCTATGTTTCTATGATACAGTAAATCTTGCATTTATATATCACCAGTGAAACTCACTGGCTGCACTGGAGTGTGTTAGTGAACTGCACGAGGAGTTTGGCTACTGTTGTAATGTGGGGAGTCCAGCAACCAGTTACTGAAGAACTATGTTTCCACGAACAGTTGGTTAATAATGTGTTGTCCGAGATACAAGGAACTACAGATGTTGGTTCACAAAAAAAGCACAAAGTGCTGGAGTAACTCAGCAGGTCAGGTAGCATCTCTGGTGACCATGGATGGGTGACACATCAGGCCAGGATCCTTTTGAAGAAAGATCCTCACCAGAAATGTCACAAATTCATGTTCTCCAGAAACTCTGCTTGAATTGCTGAGTTACTCCAGCACATTGTGTCTAATATGTGCTGTCATCATGTTCATGCCTGAATATTGCCACCCATCTCTCCCCGGCACCCCCCTGTCTCTCCTCCACTCTCATCGTTTACTAACACCCCTCCATTTCACTCCACTTCTAACCCTTCCCTTTTCTCCTCTTCCCTCAGGGGATGGATGAACCACTTTTGAAGCCTGATGTCTTTCAATGAAATAAGTCTGCTGCCCGACAGTCAGGTCTGTGCCTCCTCCCAGTTGCAGTCACAGCTGGTGAGACTGTTGCTGTCACACAGTGAACCAGCCGGTTAGACTGTTGCTGTCACACAGTGACCCAGCCGGTGAGACTGCTGTCACACAGTGACCCAGCCGGTGAGACCACTGTCACACAGTGACCCCGTCGGCGAGACCACTGTCACACAGTGACCCAGCCGGTGAGACTGCTGTCACACAGTGACCCAGCCGGTGAGACCACTGTCACACAGTGACCCAGACGGCGAGACTGTTGCTGTCACACAGTGACCCAGCCGGTGAGACTGCTGTCACACAGTGACCCAGCCGGTGAGACCACTGTCACACAGTGACCCAGACGGTGAGACTGTTGCTGTCACACAGTGACCCAGCCGGTGAGACTGCTGTCACACAGTGACCCAGCCGGTGAGACCACTGTCACTCAGTGACCCCGTCGGCGAGACCACTGTCACACAGTGACCCAGCCGGTGAGACTGCTGTCACACAGTGACCCAGCCGGTGAGACTGCTGTCACACAGTGACCCAGCCGGTGAGACCACTGTCACACAGTGACCCAGACGGCGAGACTGTTGCTGTCACACAGTGACCCAGCCGGTGAGACTGCTGTCACACAGTGACCCAGCCGGTGAGACCACTGTCACACAGTGACCCAGACGGTGAGACTGTTGCTGTCACACAGTGACCCAGCCGGTGAGACTGCTGTCACACAGTGACCCAGCCGGTGAGACCACTGTCACTCAGTGACCCCGTCGGCGAGACCACTGTCACACAGTGACCCAGCCGGTGAGACTGCTGTCACACAGTGAACCAGCCGGTTAGACTGTTGCTGTCACACAGTGACCCAGACGGTGAGACTGTTGCTGTCACACAGTGACCCAGCCTGTGAGACTGCTGCTGTCACACAGTGACCCAGGCGGTGAGACTGTTGCTGTCACACAGTGACCCAGGCGGTGAGACTACCGTCACACAGTGGCCTCAGCTCCTAATCTCCGATCTTATCCCAGCTTCTAGTGCTGTCTAGTGGAGGCTGCACGATCTGGTGACCACTTGCTTCCCCCAGCTGTTTGGTTTGCCTCTCATGTGCCAAACACCAGCATGTTGCTTGGCCACTGCGCATTGCCCCAAGTGTCTGGATTCGTGCTGGAGTTTGGGGGCAGTTGATGGGAATGTGGGGAGAATGGGATCAGAGTAGTAATGGTGTCAACCGGTTGGCTCATTCTGTGGGCCAATGTTACAGGCTCTGTATCCCACCAATGTGCTTCATGTTCAAGTCTCCCACCCCAGTCATTCCTGCTTCTCCCCGCTCCATCGTGGCGGCTGTGAGGGGGGGGGGCAGTGGGGGGGGGGGGGGAGTGGAGTGTGTGTGATTGTGGGAGGGGGAGTGGAGTGTGTGTGATTGTGGGAGGGGGAGTGGAGTGTGTGTGATTGTGGGAGGGGGAGTGGGGAGACAGTGGTTCGGCTGGGAGGGGTTGGAATTTCTCGAGTGGAGAGGGGGATGGGGGTGGCAGTGACGGCATGAAATGGCCGGCTGGGGGGGAGGTCTGCGTGGGGTATTCAACGCCTGGAGGGGGGGGGGGGGCAGTGCGACAGAAGGTAGGATCATAGCAAAAGGATTTGAGTATAGGAGCAGGGAGGTTCTACTGCAGTGGTACAGGGTCTTGGTGAGACCGCACCTGGGGTATTGTGTACAGTTTTGGTCTCCTAATCTGAGGAAAGACATTCTTGCCATAGAGGGAGTACAGAGAAGGTTCACCAGACTAATTCCTGGGATGTCAGGACTTTCATATGAAGAAAGACTGGATAGACTCGGCTTGTACTCGCTAGAATTTAGAAGATTGAGGGGGGATCTTATAGAAACTTACAAAATTCTTAAGGGGTTTGACAGGCTAGATGCAGGAAGATTGTTCCCGATGTTGGGTAAGTCCAGGACAAGGGGTCACAGTTTAAGGATAAGGGGGAAATCTTTTAGGACCGAGATGAGAAAAACATTTTTCACACAGAGAGTGGTAAATCTGTGGAATTCTCTGCCACAGAAGGTAGTTGAGGCCAGTTCATTGGCTAAATTTAAGATGGAGTTAGATGTGGCCCTTGTGGTTAAAGGGATCAGGGGGTATGGAGAGAAGGCAGGTACAGGATAGTGAGTTGGATGATCAGCCATGATCATATTGAATGGCGGTGCAGGCTCGAAGCGACGAATGGCCTACTCCTGCACCTATTTTCTATGTTTCTATGAGTGGGAAGGACAGGGGAATGGATGAGGGGGTTGATAGCCGGGAGGGGGGCGTGGGGCCGCTCTGTCCTGGGGGAACTTGTACTTACAATGGAACAATGAAAGGAGCCGTCAGCGCAAAGGGCTGTGACAAATCAGGATGCAGGGGTAGGGGGCTCAGATTGGTGATCCGTGGTCAGGTGGTGGGGGCAGGTTGGATACGAGCCAGGTTCTCTGCATGGGACATCCTGCCCAGCTTCAGTGGTCACCCTCAGCCACAGTGTATATGTGTGGGCTGTGCTGTTCATTGTGGGGCCAGGGGAGGGTTGACCATGGCAGACACCGGCAGTTCACTATGTGCGTGTGGGGGGGGGGTGTGGGGGGGGGGGAGGGGGGGGGGGGGGGCAACAGTAAGGTGGGTGCGGAGGGGTGACCATGGCAGACAGAAGCAGTTCACCTGGTGGGTGAGCAACAGTACCGGGGGTGGGAGTGGACAGGGCATTGGTCCAGGTATTCTAGTTGGAGTATGGGACCCAGGTGCAGCGAGACCTGGGCATCCTTGTACACCGGTCACTGAAAGTTGACGTGCAGGTACAGCAGGCAGTGAAGAAAGCTAATCGAATGTTGGCCTTCATAACAAGAGGATTTCAGTATAGGAGTAAAGAGGTTCTTCTGCAGTTGTATAGGGCTCTGGTGAGACCACATCTGGAGTATTGTGTACAGTTTTGGTCTCCTAATTTGAGGAAGGACATCCTTGTGATTGAGGCAGTGCAGCGTAGTTTCACGAGATTGATCCCTGGGATGGTGGGACTGTCATACGAGGAAAGATTGAAAAGACTAGGCTTGTATTCACTGGAGTTTAGAAGGATGAGGGGGTTCTTATAGAAACATATATAATTATAAAAGGACTGGACAAGCTAGATGCAGGAAAAATGTTCCCAATGTTGGGCGAGTCCAGAACCAGGGGCCACAGTCTTAGAATCAAGGGGAGGTCATTTAAGACTGAGGTGAGAAAAAACTTTTTCACCAGAGAGTTGTGAATTTGTGGAATTCCCTGCCACAGAGGGCAGTGGAGGCCAAGTTACTTGATGGATTTAAGAGAGAGTTAGATAGAGCTCTAGGGGCTAGTGGAGTCAAGGGATATGGGGAGAAGGCAGGCACGGGTTATTGATAGGGGACGATCAGCCATGATCACAATGAATGGCGGTGCAGGCTCGAAGGGCCGAATGGCCTCCTCCTGCACCTATTTTCTATGTTTCTATGACCCCGACTGTGGACGGGTCACACGTCAGTCATAGGGAAGGGGACAGGGAGTGGGGGTGGGAGTCATAGGTCACAGGTCACTCCAGGAAGGCGAGGTCCAGACCTAACAGCTTGTTCAGACTGTGGGAGAGGGAGATGTGAGTGAGGGGAGCGCTGACCACAGACTGCAACATTCAGCCCTTTGTGTGGGCCGATGGCTCGGGACCTCCCAGAATTCACCCCCTCCCACCCCCCCACCCCCACTCACACCCCCTCCCCCCCCCCCCCCCCCCACAAGCCCCACCCCCACCCACACTTTATGAACATGGAGAGCAACATACCTGCACAATACACACTGTAACTCCAAGATATCGGCTTCAGAAAATACACAAAATAACTACTACACTTTTTGATTTTGATCTCCTGATGCCTGGGGCAGGTGTCATCATTGCCGCCGTGATTAACCCAGTGGAAACAGACTGTCCTGTTCACCTCCCCGTCTTCCACACTGGGATGGGAACCTGCAATGAAGTTTATAGACATTACATAGAAACATAGAAACATAGAAAATAGGTGCAGGAGGAGGCCATTCAGCCCTTCGAGCCAGCACCGCCATTCAATATGATCATGGCTGATCGTCCCCTATCAATAACCCGTGCCTGCCTTCTCCCCATATCCCTTTACTCCACTAGCCCCTAGAGCTCTATCTAACTCTCTCTTAAATCCATCCAGTAACTTGGCCTCCACTGCCCTCTGTGGCAGGGAATTCCATAAATTCACAACTCTCCGGGTGAAAAGGTTTTTTCTCACCTCAGTCTTAAATGACCTCCCCTTTATTCTAAGACGGTGGCCCCTGGTTCTGGACTCGCCCAACATTGGGAACATTTTTCCTGCATTTAGCTTGTCCAGTCCTTTTATAATTTTATGTGTTTCTATAAGAACCCCCTCATCCTTCTAAACTCCAGTGAATACCAGCCTAGTCTTTTCAATCTTTCCTCATATGACAGTCCCGCCATCCCAGTGATCAATCTCGTGAACCTACACTGCACTGCCTCAATCACAAGGTTGTCCTTCCTCAAATTAGGAGACCAAAACTGTACACAATACTCCAGATGTGATCTCACCAGAGCCCTATACAACTGCAGAAGAATCTCTTTACTCCTATACTGAAATCCTCTTGTTATGAAGGCCAACATTCCATTAGCTTTAGGTACACAAAATTGCTGGGGAAACTCAGCGGGTGCAGCAGCATCTATGGAGCTCGCATATGGAGATCGCACCGACCAGCAATTTTTGTTACAGATTTACAGATGTTACAGTCCATTAGCTTTCTTCACTGCCATCTGTACCTGTAAGCCAACTTTCAGTGACCAGTGTACAAGGACACCCAGGTCTCGCTGCACCTCCCCCTGACCTAACCTAACCCCGTTGAGATAATAATCTGCCCCCTTGTTTTTTGCCGACAAAGTGGATAACCTCACATTTATCTATATTAAAATGTACCCTGTCCCTCAGTGCAGCAGGGAATGTGAATCTGGAGCCAGTGGAACACAGCGATTACAACCCAGTCTCAGTCTCCTCAGTCATGTCTCAGTGACAGTCAGCAGTGAGCTGCTGCCCTCACCCTCCCCACCCACACTCCCCACAGCAGCAGCTGATCCCTGACACCCTGTGGGTCACTGGGCTCATGAATGGACACACATTGCCCACCCCTGACCTGCCTCAGCTTCAGGCTGACTGGCTATTAAACATCACAAAGGCTTCAACTTTCACACATATTTAGACACAAACATTGAAAATATACCAAACTATTAAAATAAAATCAGAATATTAAAACAAACAAAATCAGGTTTTGCAAAATGTTAATTTGATGAACTTAAAGCAGAGATGTCTTGTTATAACTATGAACTACGACTTGGATAGGTTGGGTGAGTGGGCAAATGTGTGGCAGATGCAGTATAATGTAGATAAATGTGAGGTTATCCACTTTGGTGGCAAAAACAGGAAAGTAGACTATTATCTGAATGGTGGCCGATTAGGAAAAGGGGAGATGCAATGAGACCTGGGTGTCATGGTACACCATTCATTGAAAGTAGGCATGCAGGTGCAGCAGGCAGTGAAGAAAGCGAATGGTATGTTAGCATTCATAGCAAAAGGATTTGAGTATAGGAACAGGGAGGTTCTACTGCAGTTGTACAGGGTCTTGGTGAGACCACACCTGGAGTATTGCGAACAGTTTTGGTCTCCTAATCTGAGGAAGGACATTCTTGCCATAGAGGGAGTACAGAGAAGGTTCACCAGACTGATTCCTGGGATGTCAGGACTTTCATATGAAGAAAGACTGGATAGACTCGGCTTGTACTCGCTAGAATTTAGAGGATTGAGGGGGGACCTTATAGAAACTTACAAAATTCTTAAGAGGGTGGACAGGCTAGATGCAGGAAGATTGTTCCCGATGTTGGGGAAGTCCAGAACAAGGGGTCACAGTTTAAGGATAAGGGGGAAATCTTTTGAGACTGAGATGAGAAAAACATTTTTTACACAGAGAGTGGTGAATCTCTGGAATTCTCTGCCACAGAATGTAGTTGAGGCCAGTTCATTGGCTATATTTAAGAGGGAGTTAGATGTGGCCCTTGTGGCTAAAGGGATCAGGGGGTATGGAGAGAAGGCAGGTACAGGATACTGAGTTGGATGATCATATTGAATGGCGGTGCAGGCTCGAAGGGCCGAATAGCCTACTCCTGCACCTATTTTCTATGTTTCTAAGTGTGTTGATGAGGCCACACCCTGGCCAAGCTCTCATCTTGCTGTTACCATGGGGAAGAAAGTACAGGAGCCTGAAAACTGCGACCTCCAGGTTCAAGAACAGCTTCTTCCCAGCAACTATCAGGCTCTTGAACACTGCACAACACTAGCATCAGCAACCATGATGTTCTATCGACTGTCTCTTTGGTTGTACAGGTACTACAGACTTTGGTGTTTGCACTCTTACAGTTACCGCATGTTGCGGTTATTAATTCATTGTATTTGTTAATGTTCTATTATATCTGTGGTGCTGTAGAGATCTGGATCATCACTCTGACCTTTGCTAAAGCAACACAGTGCATCAGTTGTACATACTTGTACACCTACCATTTAACCAGCCTGGACTCCACCCAGAGCAGCGATAGCGTGGAACCACACTCTCAGGAATCGTCACATTGTCGTAACTGAAACAACAAGCAGAGAGTCAGCCCCTGACTGAGTGAAAGAGTAGCGACTGGGATCAATACCATCGCACTGTGCAACATTGGTCTAGTGCCAGGAAACACTTTTTTGCCCTTCCCAAAGTTTCTCTTCCCTTCCTCCAGAATGTGAGTTTCCTTTCCCTGTATTCTACTCCCTGTTCCACAATGAGGGCTGACACTATCAACCTAACATGCCTTATTCTCTTTCAGCTACTTAATATATAACAGTAGGTTGCCATTCAGCCCATCATGATCATACTAGCCTTCAGGAACGTGAACCCTTCAGTCCGCTGCCCCTTTTCCTATTTTCCCTGTCGCACTGCAACGTATTCCCTCACTTGATCATGAACCTTGCTTTGATTCTTTTAGAAACATAGAAACATCGAAAATAGGTGCAGGAGTAGGCCATTCGGCCCTTCGAGCCTGCACCGCCATTCGATATGATCAAGGCTGATCATCCAACTCAGTATCCTGTACCTGCCTTCTCTCCATACCCCCTGATCCCTTTAGCCACAAGGGCCACATCTAACTCCCTCTTAAATATAGCCAATGAACTGGCCTCAACTACCTTCTGTGGCAGAGAATTCCACAGATTCACCACTCTCTGTGTGAAAAATGTTTTTCTCATCTCGGTCCTAAAAGATTTCCCCCTTATCCTTAAACTGTGACCCCTTGTTCTGGACTTCCCCAACATTGGGAACAATCTTCCTGCATCTAGCCTGTCCAACCCCTTAAGAATTTTGTAAGTTTCTATAAGATCCCCCTTCAATCTTCTAAATTCTAGCGAGTACAAGCCGAGTCTATCCAGTCTTTCTTCATATGAAAGTCCTGCCATCCCAGGAATCAGTCTGGTGAACCTTCTCTGTACTCCCTCTATGGCAAGAATGTCTTTCCTCAGATTAGGAGACCAAAACTGTACGCAATACTCCAGGTGTGGTCTCACCAAGACCCTGTACAACTGCAGTAGAACCTCCTTGCTCCTATACTCAAATCCTTTTGCTATGAATGCTAACATACCATTCACTTTCTTCACTGCCTGCTGCACCTGCATGCCTACTTTCAATGACTGGTGTACCATGACACCCAGGTCTCGTTGCATCTCCCCTTTTCCTAATCGGCCACCATTCAGATCATTCAGGACTTTGCTTCTTTTGAATCTTTTGCCAGCTACCAGCACATATTTTGGATGCTGGAGCACTAGGGGGAACCCCACCCAGGACAGACCATGCAAATTCCACACAGATGTCGCCCGATGTCAGGATCGAATTGGGTTCCTCGGAGTTGCAAGCATCAGCACTAACTGCGTCACATTCACCCTCACTTACTAGTGTGCAATCAGCTTACCTGCTAAATCTGTACCACCCTTCCTCCAGATTGCTATCATCCATCCATCGGCCGCTGCACCAAGTTCCATGACAATCCGAGTTCCTCCAGGGCTGATCCAGGACTCTGTGGGTTTCACACTCTGCGGAGTCTGAGGAGTCTGTGGAGTCTGTGGAGTCTGTGGAGTCTGCAGCTGAGGGACATGATGATGATCAGTGTTAAAGTAAAAGTGAGCAACGTTCACTCAGACTGGTTCCTCCAGCCACACCCAACATTCCAGGAGCACCACCAACCTCCGATTTAGAGTCAGTGATACGGAGCACTAAAATGTAGCCTTCAACCACCACATCAAGGTTTGGGTTTATGTTTGGTATTGCCACATCATATTTCATTCCAGCTTTTTGACCATCTGCATTAATCGCAAATGCCTGCAATAGGTCCACATCTGGAGTATTGTGTACAGTTTTGGTCTCCTAATTTGAGGAAGGATATTCCTGTGATTGAGGCAGTGCAGCGTAGGTTCACAAGATTGATCCCTGGGATGGCGGGACTGTCATATGAGGACAGATTGAAAAGACTAGGCTTGTATTCACTGGAGTTTAGAAGGATGAGGGGATATCTTATAGAAACATATAAAATGATAACTGGACTGGACAAGCTAGATGCAGGAAAAATGTTCCCAATGTTGGGCAAGTCCAGAACCAGGGGCCACACAGTCTTAGAATAAAGAGGAGGTCATTTAAAACTGAGGTGAGAAAAAATGTCTTCACCCAGAGAGTTGTGAATTTATGGAATTCCCTGCCACAGAGGGCAGTGGAGGCCAAGTCACTAGATGGATTTAAGAGAGAGTTAGATAGAGCTCTAGGGGCTAGTGGAGTCAAGGGATATGGGGAGAAGGCAGGCACGGGGTATTGATAGGGGCCGATCAGTCATGATCACAATGAATGGCAGTGCTGGCTCGAAAGGCTGAATGGCCTCCTCCTGCACCTATTTTCTATGTTTCTATAACCTGCCCACACTGGCAAACATGTTCCAGCTACACTAGACCCACTGTGAATATGCAGGGTTTGGGTACTTGGGAAAATGGAAGATGTCTGTGAAAAGGTCTGTGAAACCTGCTTGACATCATTCGCAAGGAGTTGCAGAACCATGTGACATAAATGGCTCCAGGGAGTCCGAAGCCTGGGAAGGGGTTACAGAGAGGTTTCTGTTCAGATGGCCTGCAAGTTGCCAATATGTCTGGGATTCTGCAGATGGAGCTGTGCCCTGATGCTAAAGGCATGACTGGGATTGGTTGGGGGAAACGTTACGTCCCAATTATGTTGCAGTACCTTCCTGCTGGTACTTGTGATTGGTCCAGAAGAGTGGCCTCACAAAATATGTTTCTCTATCTAATGATGTTTCTTTCCTTAATGGAAGAGTTTCTCCCAATGCCCCTGTCCCACTTAGGAAACCTGAACGGAAACCTCTGGTGACCTTGCGCCCCACTCAAAAAAGATCAGAATCAGAATCAGAATGCTTTATTGTCATTGCATATGTCACATACAACGAGATTACTGTGTCTCTCCATTTAAAAGAACTTCAAACATTCACATACTCATACTTTTTACACTCCCTCCCTCCCCAAACTCACCCATGGATTCACATTTACATAAATTAACACTGTCTCCCACCCCCCCTCCTTCCCCATAACCTGCTCTCGAGACAGAGTTCAGTTCCAAGATTGCTGATGGGTAAAAGCTGTTCTTGAGTCTGGCAGTGCGTGACTTTAGCGATCTGTACCTTTTTCCTGAGGGCAGCAGTGTGAAAAGGTGGTGACAATGATGTGTAATGTCTTTCACGATATTACAGGTCCTGCTGCGGCATCTGGAGTGGTAAATGTCCTCCAGAGGGGGCAGGGGGAGTCCAATGATACCCTGGGCAGTTTTTATCACCCTCTGGAGAGCTGCTCTGTCAGCTGCTGAACAATTCCCAAACCAGGCAGTTATGCAGTAAGTCAGTGTGCTTTCTACCGAACAGCGGTAGAAATACTCCAGCAGTTTAGCAGACAGATGGGCCTTCCTCAGTGTTCTGAGGAAGTTAAGTCTCTGTTGCGCCTTTTTTTGCAACTACAGCAGAGTTCACAGACCATTTAAGATCCTCACTGATGTTGATCCCCAGAAATTTAAAACTAGGCACCCTCTCCACCTCCTCGCCCCCTATCTCCAGTGGCCTGAGCTCCGCTCTATGTCGCTTGAAATCAGTGATGATCTCCTTTGTCTTTTTAGTGTTCAGAGAGAGATTGTTGTGAGCACACCACTCAGAAAGTCTGTGCACCTCCTCTCTATAGGCGACCTCGTTCCCATTTGAGATGAGCCCCACCACGGTTGTATCGTCCGCAAATTTTATGATCCTATTTGCGGGGTGATGAGGCAAGCAGTCATGTGTGTATAGGGCGTAGAGGAGCAGACTGAGCACACAGCCCTGCGGTGCTCCTGTGCTGAGGGTCAGGGATGTCGAGGTGTAGGGTCCAAGTCTCACCGTCTGTGGGCGTTCACTGAGAAAGTCCAATATCCACCGACACAGTTGACTGCTGAGGCCAAGGTCTAGCATTTTTGTGATCAGCTTGCTGGGTATGATTGTATTAAAAGCTGAGCTGTAATCAACAAAAAGCATCCTGACATATGACCCCTTCTCCTCTAGGTGTTGTAGTGCAGCATGGAGGACAGTGTTTATGGCATCCTCTGTAGATCTATTAGCCCTATATACTTACTGGTGTGGGTCGAGTGAGGGGGGGATAGATAATTTGAGGTGACCTAGGACCAGCTTTTCAAAGCATTTGGAGACTACAGATGTAAGAGCAACGGGCCTGTAGTCATTGAGAGAGTTGATGTTTTTCTGCTTGGGCACCGGGATGATAGTGGTGGTTTTCAGGCACTCTGGCACGGAGGAGTGTTATCAAGTTTGAGGTGACCTGCAACCGCCTACCACCTCCCACGCATACGTTGAAAATCTTCCATGACCACGAAGAAAACCTCCCTCGACCTATAACCATATAACAATTACAGCATGGAAAACAGGCCATCTCGGCCCTTCAAGTCCTTGCCGAACACTTATTTTCCCCTCGTCCCATCTACCTGCATTCAGACCATAACCCTCCATTCCTTTCTCGTCCATATACCCGTCCAATTTATTTTTTAAATGATAAAATCGAACCTGCCTCCACCACTTCCACTGGAAGCTCATTCCACACAGCTACCACTCTCCGAGTAAAGAAGTTCCCCCCCATGTTACCCCTAAACTTCTGTCCCTTAAATCTCAAGTCATGTCCTCTTGTTTGAATATTCCCTACTCTCAATGGGAAAAGCTTATCCACGTCAACTCTGTCTATCCCTTTCATCATTTTAAAGATCTCTATCAAGTCCCCCCTTAACCTTCTGCGCTCCAAAGAATAAAGACCTAACTTGTTCAACCTTTCTGTGTAATTTAGGTGCTGAAACCCAGGCAACATTCTAGTCCATCTCCTCTGTACTCTCTCTATTTTGTTGACCGACAGCAACCTCCTTCGACTAATTTGAAAACTGTCTTCGTTAAATCGGTCCTCCATTGAACAATACCCCCTTCAACCTCCTACAAACAGACTAAAAACCAACAATGACCAGCGTCAACTGGTCAGTTGATCACGTGATTAAATTATGTCATGAATGGGTTTTTTTTCTTATAATAAAAGCTTCCCAGGTTTTTTTTAAATCATTCTGAACCATGATAGCAGGGAAGGAACAAGTTAGGTGGATGTTACTAAACGTACATCTACTTTCTGGTCTGAAGAAGGGTTTCGGCCCGAAACGTCGCCTATTTCCTTCGCTCCATAGATGCTGCTGCACCCGCTGAGTTTCCCCAGCAATTTTGTGTACCTTCGATATTCCAGCATCTGCAGTTCCCTTTTGAACACGTACATCTACTGCTGTCAGTTTTTAACTCTTTGGCCCAATCATATAATAGTACATAACATAGTTTCAACACATAGCACTTATGCCCCTGTCTCACTTGGACGGAAACCTTTGGTGACCTTGCGCCTCACCCAAGGTTTCCGTGAGGTCCCCGGAGGTTTTGGTCACTCTCCCTAATGGTCGAAAGTGGTTTCCGCGTAGTCGAGGCTTCATCGATGTTCCTTCGATTATTTCAACAAAATCAAAACTGATCTCGACTAAAAATAGGTAGCCTTTTTAAAAATGGGTAATTTTTTTGTCAAAGCCAGTTGCGATGCTAGTTGAAGGTGGTCACGGGAGGTTGAAGGTAGTAGAAGGTACGACCTCCCGGGTGGAAAATAACTGGGTGAAAAAAAAGGTTAATATTTACATAAGCATGTGACCTCTGTCACTCCTGGGCGAGCTCAATCATAGTTGCAAAGTTATTTTAAGCAGAGGAAAGTTGTAGAAGTGATGGCAGACTCGCAGGGGTAGGGCACAACCCTCCAAAAAGCCTGCCATGCATATGTTGCACACCCAGGAGGAGGAGTGGCAGAATGACATACCACAGGAGGAGGTAGCCCTGCATGACACAAGCGAAACATAGACAAAGAAACATAGAAAATAGGTGCAGGAGTAGAGGCCATTCGGCCCTTCGAGCCAGCACCGCCATTCAATATGATCATGGCTGATCATCCAACTCAGTATCCTGTACCTGCCTTCTCTCCATACCCCCTGATCCCTTTAGCCACAAGGGCCACATCTAACTCCCTCTTAAATATAGCCAATGAACTGGCCTCAACTACCTTCTGTGGCAGAGAATTCCACAGATTCACCACTCTCTGTGTGAAAAATGTTTTTCTCATCTCGGTCCTAAAAGATTTCCCCCTTATCCTTAAACTGTGACCCCTTGTTCTGGACTTCCCTTTCGGGAACAATCTTCCTGCATCTAGCCTGTCCAACCCCTTAAGAATTTTGTAAGTTTCTATAAGATCCCCCCTCAATCTTCTAAATTCTAGCGAGTACAAGCCGAGTCTATCCAGTCTTTCTTCATATGAAAGTCCTGCCATCCCAGGAATCAGTCTGGTGAACCTTCTCTGTACTCCCTCTATGGCAAGAATGTATTTCCTCAGATTAGGAGACCAAAACTGTACGCAATACTCCAGGTGTGGTCCATTTCTTTAATGGGAACAAACATGTTCTCATTAGAGAAGTGGAGCCTCTAATCCAAGATACACACAGATTTCAAGGAGAGCATGGTGTCGGCACAAGCAAACAGAGGAAGATTTAGGACAGATATCTAGAGACGATTAAGTAGATGAGGTGTTACAGAAGATGTTATGTTTACAAGGTCAGCCTGGAAGACACTTGGGTGAAGAAAACTGACATATAGGCAACAAAAGCACATAAGATGTTGTGTATCGTATGGAGAATGAGAATTGGAAGGGAATACAGAGAAGGTTCACCAGACTGATTCCTGGGATGGCAGGACTTTCATATGAAGAAAGACTGGATAGACTCAGCTTGTACTCGCTAGAATTTAGAAGATTGAGAGGGGATCTTACAGGAACTTACAAAATTGTTAAGGGGTTGGACAGGCTAGATGCAGGAAGATTGTTCCCGATGTTGGGGAAGTCCAGAACAAGGGGTCACAGTTTAAGGATAAGGGGGAAATCTTTTTGGACCGAGATGAGAAAAACATTTCTCACACAGAGAGTGGTGAATCTGTGGAACTCTCTGCCACAGAAGGTAGTTGAGGCCAGTTCATTGGCTATATTTAAGAGGGAGTTAGATGTGGCCCTTGTGGCTAAAGGTATCGGGGGTATGGAGAGAAGGCAGGTACAGGATACTGAGTTGGATGACCAACCATGAACATATTGAATGGCGGTGCAGGCTCGAAGGGCCGAATGGCCTACTCCTGCACCTATTTTCTATGGTTCTTTGAAATAGAGAGCTGTGTCGATGACCAGACAACAGCCTGTATTTGAAGGCAGCGCCCAGTTCTAAACAAACCTCTCTTTTAGTTTATAGGTTAGAGATACAGCATGGAAACAGGCCCTTCAGCCCATCAATTCTGCACTGACCAGTGATCCCTGCACACTAACATTATCCTACACACGAGGGAGAATTTACACTTATACCGAGCCAATTAGCCTACAAACCTGTGTATGTTCAGAGTGTGGGAGGAAACCAAAGCACCTGGAGAAAACCCATGCAGGTCACGGGAAGAACGTACAAATTCCATACACACAGCACCAATAGACAGCTTCAAACCCGGGTCTCTGGAGCTGGAAGGCAGCAACTCTACTGCTGCGCCACCATGTCGAACAGAGCTGTTGAACTGAGGGATCTAGGAATAACTGTGCATAGTTCCCTGAAGGTGGAATCCAGTGCCGGATTTACGTATAAGCTAAACAAGCTATAGCTTAGGGCCCCCCGAAAAAAATTGATGGGCCTCGAGGTCTAGGGGGGCCTCCGGCCAAGGCAGAACACCTACCGTTCAACTCTGGGCCGCCCCCCTCTCTATCTCTATCTCCATCTCCCCCCGCTATCCGTGTCCGGGTCGCCGGGCTCCGCTCGCTCCTCATCCGCCGGCACGGCAGGCCGCCTTGCACATGCGCACAACCACGGCTAGCACATCATCGGCCGCCCTGCGCATGCGCACTGCAACGGCAACTGGTCGGCGCTGGGCACTTTCTCCCTCGCTTTGAATTGTGGGAGATTTGGCCGCCATGGCTGTCCGGTCGTTGGGGGCCTCACAAGTGCAACAGCTTAGGGCCTCTCTTCATCTAAATCCGGCACTGGTGGAATCTCATGTAGATAGGGTGGGAAAGAAAGCTTTTGGGACGCTCCCGATGTCTTTAATAGGTCGAATAAATGCTATAAAAATGATCTTTCTACCACAAATCCTATATCTATTTCAATCAATCCCTATATACCTTCCAAAAAAGTTTTTCAGAAAACTGGACTCAGACATCACAAATTTTATATGGGACTATAAATCCCACAGAATACAAAGAACACATCTGAGCAAACGCAAAGATCTGGGTGGTCTAGCACTCCCAGCTTTATGTACTATAATTGGGCAGTAAATATTAAAAATATGATTCACCTGCTGGACAATTCTGCCCAGCAGGTGGACTGGGTTGTAATGGAGAGAGAGGACTGCTCCCCGTGTAATATAGGAGCGATTCTCCTCACCAATGAATCTGAATAACACAAATTACAATAAAAATCCAATTATACATAGCACAATTGGAACTTGGAAACAAATAAAACAGAATCTAAAATTAAGAAATTTATCTCTTTTATCGCCAATAGTCAATAATCCGTCGTTTAAACCCTCTAGTATAGATAAATCATTTACACAATGGGAAAGAATAGGAATCAAAACGCTCGGAGACTTG
The DNA here is from genome assembly GCF_010909765.2 of Amblyraja radiata. Lineage (NCBI taxonomy): Eukaryota > Metazoa > Chordata > Chondrichthyes > Rajiformes > Rajidae > Amblyraja > Amblyraja radiata. The sequence goes on along the minus strand of NC_046004.1, from coordinate 581,922 downwards.
TATGAATTTGGAAAATTACTATCATTCCAACAATTACAACTGAAATATAATTTGAGAAATAATCAATATTTTAAATATTTTCAAATGTGTGACTATCTGAAAAAATATACAAAAGACTATCACAATATTACACAACATGCTACATCTCTCTCCCTCCTACACCCCAGCTGCCAAGAGGCTGCCTGTCACCACCAGAACATCAAGAGACTGGTAGTCCTGAGGCAGATGAAGCCCTGAGGTATTGTTTTGAGACAACAGATTGGGATGTGTTCTGTGAGGAGTATGGGGAAGACATTGACGGACTAACAGAATGCATTACCCATTACATCAATTTCTGTTATGATGACATCATGCCATCCAGGGTAATTCGTTGCTACCCTAATAACAAACCTTGGATTACCAGCAGCCTGAAGGCCTTACTAAATGAGAAGAAAAAGGCTTTCAGGGAGGGCGACAGGAATAAAATCAAAGAACTTCAAAAGGAACTGAAGGTGAGGATTAAGGAGGGGAAAGAAGCCTATAGGTTCAAATTAGAACGACAGCTGCAGCAAGATGGTGTGAAGCAGGTATGGGCTGGAATGCGAAAAGATCACGGGCATGAAGCAGAAAGGTGGTACACTGCCTGATGGTGAACAGAGTCTGGCTGATGATCTGAACAGATTTTTCAACAGATTTGACTGCCCCACACCACCCCAGCCTCCCCCACCTGGTCTGCTGACCATTGCTGCTTCCTCTCCACCTCCCCTCCCTCTCTCCATCATCTCCATCACTCCTGAGATGTCACCTGTACGGAGTCCCCTCTTTCCACCTCCCACTCCACCGGCAGCCCCACCTATGACTCTTCATACTGCTCAGGTCAAGGTGATGCTGGACAGACTGAAGCCAGGGAAAGCCAGGGCCTGATGACACCAGCCCAAGGCTACTGAAGACTTGCTCTTCAGAGCTGTGTGGTATTCTAACACACCTGTTCAACCTGAGCTTGCGTCTACAGAAGGTTCCAAGGCTGTGGAAAACATCTTGCCTGGTACCTGTCCCAAAGAAGACCCACCTCACTCTCCACAATGACTACAGACCAGTAGCGCTCACTTCACATATTATGAAGACATTTGAGAGACTTGTCCTTTCCTACATCAGGACTAGTGTGTCAAATCAAATGGATCCTTTACAGTTTGCATATCAGCCTAACATCAGTGTCGATGATGCCCTCATTTACATGCTGCAGAGGGTGTACACACATTTGGACACTACTGATGCATCTGTAAGGATTACATTTTTTGACTTCTCAAGCGCCTTCAACACAATTCAGCCCCGACTGCCAGGGGAGAAGATGGAGAAGATGAAAGTGGATCCATCACTGGTACTGTGGTGTTTGGATTACCTTTCCCTCAGACCACAGTACGTGCGCCTACAGAACAGTGTCTCGGGCACCATCTTGAGCAGCACAGGGACTCCACAAGGAACTGTGCTGGCTCCGTTCCTGTTTACCATCTACACAGCGGATCTCCAATATAACACCAACAGCTGCTTTTTGCAGAAGTTTTCGGATGACACAGCTGTTGTCGGCCTCATTAAAGGGGGCAATGAGGAGGAGTATAGAGACATAATAAGTAACTTTGTGGAGTGGAGTGCACACAATAACCTCCATCTTAACACCACAAAAACCAAGGAGATAGTTGTGGACTTCAGGAGGGGGAGGAGGAGGACTACAAGCAACACCAATCACCATTAAGGGCACTGAGGTGGAGGTGGTCGCTAACCACAGGTACCTTGGTGTGCAGCTTGACAGTGAGCTGGACTGGAAGGGTCATATGGAGGCGGTGTACAGGAAGGGACAAAGCCGACTGTATTTTTTAAGGAGGCTGAGGTCATTTAACATCTGCCAACCCCTACTGTGCAGTGTCTACCATTCAGTGGTGGCCAGTGCTCTGTTTTTTGCTGTGGCCTGTTGGGGAGATGGCACCCGCATAGCGGACAAAAACAGACTGGACAAGCTGATCAGGAAGGCCGGCTCAGTGGTTGGGGCTGAGCAACGAACGGTCCAGCAGGTGGCAGAGGCCAGAACTCTGAACAAACTGGGTTCAATAATGACCAACCCCACTCACCCACTCCATGCCCTGAAGGTGATCAAGAGCAGCATCTTCAGTCAGAGACTGATTGCACCAATGTGCAAAACTGAGAGACATAGGAAGTCCTGTTTACCAGCTGCTATAAGGTTATATAATGCGCATAAATAACTGCACTTTTTTAAATTAATTGTATTTTAACTTGTATTTTAACTTGTATTTTAACTTGTTAAGTATGGAAGCTATTTGAGGAAATGTGTGGTGTTATGTCTGTCTTGAAGCTGTCGTGGCACTGTAATTTCCTGTAAAGGATTATTAAAGGTATAATCAATCAAATCAATATGCATCCAGACTTACTGGACGAAGCAATGAAGACAAAGGCCGAATCAGCAAACTTAATATCATACTTATATAACACTATTTTAAATACTGACAGTATTAGAAGAGACTGGGAACAAGAACTAGCTATAAAAATTTAAAAAGAGAGCTGGGATAAACACTTACTATATGTGCTTAAATGCTCGATTAACGCAAGACATATTCTAATTCAATTCAAAACATTACATAGACTATACTATTCAAAAACCAAAATAAATAAACTTTTCCCTAACGTCTCACCCATTTGTGATAAATGCCAGTCTCAAGTAGCTACCATAGCGTACTCATTTGTTTTTTGTATAAAAATCCAAACAATCTGGACCGAAATCTTTGAAATCTTCACAAAATTATTAAAATAAAACTGATACCAAAAGCAGAATGGATTATCTTTGGATTAATGGAAGGTAGCCCTGGACTAAACGTGTTCCAAAAGAATTTATTTAATTACGGGCTAATAACGGGAAAAAGCTTATACTCAAATTCTGGAAAAAAGCTCCTATACCAACAATAAAAATGTGGATTTCATATATGTTCGAAACATTACACCTGGGAGATATGAGACTCCTCCTCGCAGGCAAAGCAGACCACTTCCAAAAGAAGTTTTCACTCCATTGAGAGTCTGCATTTATGGACATTACAAGTATAAGGTGCAACAATAATTTAAAAAATAAATGGTGCCAGGATCTGGTAACGGGGGATGAAAAATATGGTTGGTATATCCCTTTTTGCGTAGTTTTTTATAATAGAGCAACTGTTTCTCTTTCTTCTCTCTTTTCTAGGGTCTATTTCTTAACTTTCTTCTCTAACTCTCTTTCTAATGGGCTTTTTTTTTCCAACACTTTCTTGTACTATCACGACTTTTTCTCAATTTCCTTACTTCCTTTATTTCTATCTTTCTTAAAGCTCAAAAAATTAAGGGGTACAACAAATGTAATAAGATATATGTGGTGTGTATTACTGTAACTTATTGTACTTCTAATAAATAAATAAATAAATAAATAGATTAAAAATAAAGTTTTTGGTGTGCTGGCCCTTATAAATCAGAGCATTGAGTATAGAAGTTGGGATGTAATGTTAAAATTGTACAAGGCCAATTCTGGAGTATGGTGTACAATTTTGGTCGCCTAATTATAGGAAGGATGTCAACAAAATAGAGAGAGTACAGAGGAGATTTACTAGAATGTTGCCTGGGTTTCAGCAACTAAGTTACAGAGAAAGGTTGAACAAGTTAGGTCTTTATTCTTTGGAGCGCAGAAGGTTAAGGGGGGACTTGATGGAGGTCTTTAAAATGATGAGAGGGATAGACAGAGTTGACGTGGATAAGCTTTTTCCATTGAGAGTAGGGAAGATCCAAACAAGAGAACATGACTTGAGAATGAAGGGACAAAAGTTTAGGGGTAACATGAGGGGGAACTTCTTTACTCAGAGAGTGGTGGCTGTGTGGAATGAGCTTCCAGTGGAAGTGGTGGAGGCAGGTTCGATTTTATCATTTAAGAAATAAATTGGATAGGTATATGGACGGGAAAGGAATGGAGGGTTAGGGTCTGAGTGCAGGTAGATGGGACGAGGGGAAAATAAGTGTTCGGCACGGATTTGAAGGACCGAGATGGCCTGTTTCCGTGCTGTAATTGTTATATGGTTATATGGTTATATGTCGCCCTTTGAACTGGTCTTTGACAGAAGAGGGCAGTGGTTTCAGTAGTGACGTTAAGGTGGTGAATGTGAAAGAATCGTGATATCAGTGTCGTAGAATCTTTAATTTGACCAACCCCACACAGACAGAATAGAGAGATTGGCGGAGAAGTTGCTTCAGCTAAATAAGTGGAAAACAAAGCTGCCCGCTCCCTCCCCTCGATATTGCTGCCTTTTCAAACTTGCTGTGTATAGTTTTTAATCTCTGTTCTAATATTCCATATCAAATTGTAATTGGCCATGCTCCATTTTCACTGAATAGATGCATTGCTATTGCTCCTCTATAGACAATAAATGAAACCCAATTCTGCTTGCTGTACACAATACGCAGTTTACCCCTGTTGGAAATTACTCACTCAGAGAAGCCAGGATTAGTAACACAACCCTCATTTCACCAGGCGACATTCTGCAAAGGAAAGCACGGAATTATAATCAGAGAAAAATGAGGGACTGGGGTCTTGTGCAAGTTGCAAATTGGGACAGCAATTGATAGTTTGTGAAACACATCACTCCCTGACTGGGAGATCTACAGACAGACGTGAGATCTCCCTCTCAACGTTGTACAGGAAAATCAATTCCAATCAATTAACAGCAGAAGGTAACATTCTGAGATTGATCAAGTGGTGATGTCTTGTTACCTGAATCTGCAGAAGTGTTGCGGCCTTGGATGGAGGGAGATGAGACCAACTGCAACCTCCTCAGTCCCGGGGACTCTACCGTGAATGGTGACGGATTCGGCGACTGCTCACCGACTACCTTCCACAACCGCTTCACGAGTGAATAACTGCAGGGCTGAATGACAGTGCAGCTGATGTAGGGTTGGGGAAAAGATGCAAAGCAGACTAACCAACACCTATCGTGGGTGTGTGGAATGAAGAGTCCATTGTTTACAGTAAACTTCCTCTAACATCTGCAGCCGGTGTAGAGTTGGGGAAAACATGCAAAGCAGACTAACCAACATCTATTTTGGGCCTGTGAAATGAAGAGTCCATTATTTCCACTCAACCTCCTCGAACATCCGCCGAATCAGTAATGGGTCAGCAATGAGCAGGGGGCTGCAATTGTAACAGGCAAATGTATCAGAGAGAAAATGCACTGAAATGGCAGGACTGTCATGTGAGGAAAGATTGAAAAGACTAGGCTTGTATTCACTGGAGTTTAGAAGGATGAGGGGGTGTTCTTATAGAAACATATAAAATTATAAAAGGACTGGACAAGCTAGATGCAGGAAAAATGTTCCCAATGTTGGGCGAGTCCAGAACCAGGGGCCACAGTCTTAGAATAAAGGGGAGGTCATTTAAAACTGAGGTGAGAGAGAGGGTACACAAAGTTCTCCTCCTCCCTCTGGCAACAGTTTCACAACCTCCTCTCTAACATTTTTGGGTACCTTCGATTTTCCAGCATCTGCAGTTCCTTCTTTAAACTAAAAGAGAGGTTTGTTTAGAACTGGGCGCTGCCTCCAAATACATGCTGTTGTCTGGTCATCGACACAGCTCTCTATTCCCCTTCCAATTCTCATTCTCCATACGATACACAACATCTTATGTGCTTTTGTTGCCTATATGAATGAATGAATGAATGAATGAATGAATGAATGATATCTTTTATTTCGAACGATTAAAAAAAAAAAGAAGAAAAGAAAAGATGAAAATGAATAAATAAAAGGAAAATTATATATATACATATATATATACATAAATACATACACACATATACATGTACATATATACATACATACATATACACATATACACACATACACATATGCATAACATATATGTATATACATAAATTAAAAAATCAAAAGCCAATTTCAACATAATACACATTAGACTCGTTGGAAAAGGGATAGGAAGAAGCCTATGCTTGTCAAGTCCCCCATTCTTCACCATTAACAAATGCAAAATTCAATAAAATTCAATAAAATAAACTAAACAGACAATTCAAATAACTACTCCAATCAAGCTATTAAGAAAAAAAGAACAAAAAAAGAACAAAAAGAACAAGCACCATTAACATCTGTGAGATTTACATTCACGTTCCTCATTACTGTACTTTTCACAGATATATCTTTTGTACATTTTTTTAAATTGCATTATATTCATACTTTGTTTAATCGTTTCGTCAAGACCATTCCACAAAACCACCCCACAAATGGAAATACCCATACTTTTTAAATTGGTCCGAGCATAATGCTGTTTCAAGTTTAGTTTCCCTCTAAAGTTATAACCCCCCTCTCTGTCTCTGAACAGTTTTTGTGTGTTTACAGGTAGCAGTTGATTTTTTGCTTTATAAATTATTTGTGCAGTCTTAAATTCTACCAGATCCTTAATCTTTAAGGTGTGTCATTTTAAATACAGTATGTTGGTGTGTTCATGATATCCTACATTGTTTACTATACGAATAGCTCTTTTTTGTAGTGTGCTTAGTGATTGTAAGGTGGTTTTGTAGGTGTTGCCCCATACTTCCACACAGTAATTTAAATACGGTAACACAAGTGAGCTGTACAGAATATACAGTGCTCTCTCATTCAAAACATGCCTTGCTTTCCCCATCACTCCAATACTCCGTGCTACTTTTGCTCTCACATGTTTTATATGTCGATTTTCTTCACCCAAGTGATTTTCTTCCTAGCTGACCTTGTAAACCTAACATCCTCTGCACCACCTCATCTACTTAATCGTCTCTAGATATCTGTCCTAAATCTCCCTATGTTTGCTTGTGTCAACACCTTGAGATCTGTGTGTACCTTGGATTAGAGGCTCCACTTCATTAATAAGAACATGTTTGTTCCAAGCCTTCACACTGTTCTCTGCGATCGACTCTCCCTGCTCTGTATTGCCTGCAGGCTGCTGCTGTAAATTGAGTGGTGACAGCCTTTTGACCAGAGTGGGAATGTTAAGGACCTTACAGTTTTAAGTTGAGATGGGCAAGATTTACAGATGATATGTAGGGCAAGTTTTTTTTCACAGGGAGACTGGTGGGTGGCTGGGACACACTGCAGAGGGTGGCGACAGATATGACAGTCGTGTTCAAGAAGCTTTTAGATGTACATGGATAGGCAAGGAATAGAGGCAAATAGGTCACATGCAGACAGAGAAGATTAGCCTAACGGCATTATATTCAACACAGACATTGTGGGCTGAAGGGCCTGTTTCGGTTGTACTGTTTTATGTTCTATATTTTGTGAGTGTAATCCAATACTTCCGCTTCTCTCCCCTTCCCTCCTGTGGTTTCCCAGTTGGTGAAAATGCTGTTGAAATTTCCAATCATCAGCGCCTGTGCATCTTTGAATTTGAGGTCTCCTCTGAAACCTGTATCTGGCAAACCTCACTTGCTTCTCCTCCCAACACGGTGACATGACCACTGTCATGACTGGCGGTGCTGGCTTGAGGACCGAATGGCCTCCTCCTGCACCTATTTTCTATGTTTCTATGTATAAATCCTGCCAAATGACCAGCTGACCATTATTACATAGAGAACCATACTGGAACAGTAATGGACATGTGTAAACAGAGGGAGTAATCCTAGTATAAACGGAGAGGGATGCAAGAGGAAAGTGGCAGGATCATTCCTGTTGTACTAAAACATGTCGCATCGGATATTGGTGTCTGTGCTCTGGACCCAGAACAGGCAGACAGTAAACAGGACATTGGCAGCTGAAGCACAACTACGGCATGCAAACAGGCTCTTTGGCCCAATTCCCATTTGCCACTGCCTGACCCTAATATCCCTCTAATCCTTTCCTATCCATCAACCTGTCCAAAAGTCATTTAAATGTTATAATTGTTCCTGCCTTTACCACCTCTGGCAATTCGTTCCATACATTCGTTCCATGTTCAGTAGAGAGCATGCTGACCGGTTGCATCGCAACTTGAGCGCCCTGGAGAGGAAAAGACTACAAAAAGTAGTAAACACTGCCCAGTCCATCATCAGCTCTGACCTTTCTTCCATCGAGGGGATTTATCGCAGTCGCTGCCTCAAAAAGGCTGGCAGCATCATCAAAGACCCACACCATCCTAGCCACACACTCATCTCCCTGCTACCTTCAGGTACAGGAGCCTGAAGACTGCAACAACCAGGTTCAGGAATAGCTACTTCCCCACAGCCATCAGGCTATGAAACCTGGCTTGGACAAAACTCTGATTATTAATACACAATTATCTGTTATTTGCACTTTATCAGTTTATTTATTCATGTTTGTATATATTTATATTACGGTATATGGACACACTGATCTGTTTTGTAGTAAATGCCTACTATGTTCTGTTGTGCTGAAGCAAAGCAAGAATTTCATTGTCCTATCAGGGACAAATGACAATAAACTCACTTGACATCCACCTGTGTGAATAAAACTGTCTCTCAGGGCCTATTTAAATCTTTCCCTGCTCATATTAGGGCATAGACTAGCACATCCCTTCAGCCCACAATGTCTATGCCGAATGCAGCAAGATAAAATTAATCATGTCTCCTTGTAAATTATGTTATAGAGGTGTATAAAATCATGATGGCAATAAGTAGGGTGAACGTACATGGTCTTTTCCCTAGTGTTGGGGAATCAAGAACCAGAGGACATAGGTTTAAGGTAAGAGGGGAAATATTAATAGGAACCTGGGAGCAGTTGTTTTATTCAGAGGATGGTGGGCCCATGGAAGATGCTGCCAGTGGATGTAGTTGAAGCAGGGACTATAACGGCATTAACAAGAGACATGGACAGTGAAGAAGAGTCATTTGCTGAGAACATGCTCCTCAACTTCTCAGAGTAGCTTTGCTTGGCAGCTCTGATTCCTCTTCTTAGCTTGTACTTGGCCTGCCTGTAGAGGTCTGCATCCCCGCTCCTGTGGGATCTACCCCTGCAAGTGTCAAAATGCCTAAAGTCAAGTCAATGCCTTGTAAAAAACTGAACGATTTGGTGAGAGTGTACGGGAGTGATATATTCTCTACAGACAACTGTGTGCTGTTTTTGCAATGCATGTGAGAGCAGTGAATCATGAGAAGAAATATTTCATCTCCATGCATGTACAGACAGTAAAACACAAGTCGGCGGCAGACAAACTGAAGGTAGGAAATACGCAAGCTTGTCTCCTCACAACATTTACTGCTGGCTCCAATTGCAAATCTGAGTTTTCGAGTGATCTGTGCAACGCATTAATTGATGCTGGAATTCCGCTGTGGAAATTGGAAAACAAATCTCTCAGAGGTTTTTTAGGGAAATACACAGAGGAACATTTACCAAGCGAGTCATCATTACGGAAAAATGATGTTGACAGCAACTTCAAAATTGTTGTGCAGAAAATTAGAGATGAAGTTGCATGCATCAAAATATGGATCTCAATAGATGAGACAACCGATGCTGTGGGGAGATATGTTGCCAATGTGGTCATTGGTACACTGGAGGCAGGTCAACCATCAAAGGAGTATTTCTTGACATCGGAAGTATTGGAGAAGTCAAAGAGCTGAACTATTGCTCAGTTGTTTACATCTTTACTTGCTGTACTCTTTGTACTTAAAGTTCCTGGCGATGTAGGTAAAGACATACACGGGAAATGTGAGAGAGTGATTTTAGCTAGCAAAGATCCTGAAGAAATACAAAACATAGCTAAAGTTCTCAAAGGTAGTTGTAATGCACAAGATATCGATATGAATGTAGAATTTGTAGCTTGTTTCAGGGATGCACCAGTGACCTCAGCTGGGGTAGAAATAAGTTTTTCACAACTGTAGCATATTCTACCTGACAGACAGCATAGTTTAACACCAGATAATTTGAAAAAATGCTGGTAGTTATGTGCAACCAGGCAACTTTGGTCATTTAATGTAGTATACCTTTATAATTATCATTTTTAACTATATTTTGGTGCTGGAAATAAATGCCTCGTTATGCCTTTTTTGTCAAATGTCTTTTCGTGCCGTTTTTGCCATTTTATTTTGCCTTTTTGCCTGCCTATTTCAGAGATTTAAAGCGCCTAAACATCTTGGCACTAGTTATAAATATGTGGATGTGTTATATCTGGACTTTCCGAAGGCTTTCGACAAGGTCCCACATAAGAGATTAGTATACAATCTTAAAGCACACGGTATTCATAGCAAAAGGATTTGAGTATAGGAGCAGTGAGGTTCTACTGCAGTTGTACAGGGTCTTGGTGAGACCACACCTGGAGTATTGCGTACAGTTTTGGTCTCCTAATGTGAAGAAGGACATTCTTGCCATAGAGGGAGTACAGAGAAGGTTCACCAGACTGATTTCTGGGATGTCAGGACTTTCATATGAAGAAAGACTGGTTACACTCGGCTTGTACTCGCTAGAATTTAGAAGATTGAGGGGGGATCTTATAGAAACTTACAAAATTCTTAAGGGGTTGGACAGGCTAGATGGAGGAAGATTGTTCCCGATGATGGGGAAGTCCAGAACAAGGGGTCACAGTTTAAGGATAAGGGGGAAATCTTTTAGGACCGAGATGAGAAAAACATTTTTCACACAGTTATAGTGGTGTGTAGCATTTGTGTGTTAGTATTGGTTATAAGTAGAGCAGATCTACAGACAGGTACATGGAGAGGTTTAGAAGGAAATGGGCCAAGCACAGGCAAATGGGCCTACCTTAAATGGGGGATCTTAGCCGACATGAATGAACTGGGCCTGAAGGGATTTTCCCCTGCCTCATGACTACACATGATCTATATCCCTCCGTTCCCTGCAGGTCCATGAGCCCATCTGAAAGCCTCTCCGATGCCACTATTGTATCTGCTTCCACATCACCCATAGCAGGATGTTCCAGCCACCCATCACCCTCTGTAAAAAACTAGACCCACATAACTCCTTTAGAAATATAGAAAATAGGTGCAGGAGGAGGCCATTCGGGAGCGCTTGTATGGGTGTTGTTGGCTGAAGGGACTGGTTTCCAGAGGGCTAGTATGGACATTGTGGGCCGAATGGATTTTTGGGCTGGCGGCTCAGTCACTCAATCCTATTGTGCTGGCAGTTGACTCACGGCTATTCCTTGAAATTCCATTTCAAGCAGGGTGCAAGGCCACCAAATTCAAGTGCAGTGTCATGCTACTTTAAGCAGGGGGCCACCAAATTCAAGTGCAGTTTCATACCACTTCAAGCAGGGTGCAAGGCCACCAAATACAAGTGCAGTGTCATACCACTTCAGGCAGTTTTCCATAAGGCAAAGGCAACTTTAGCATTTTCAACCCAAATGTCGAGAAAGAGTTAGTATGAGTTGACTCTAAATGGACTTGTGCTGTATTTGCTCTCTGTATCTATCTCCCTCTCCCCCTCTCCCCCCTCTCTCTCTCTCTCTCTCATATAATGACGACCACTCCTCTCACCTTCTCCCCCCAAGTGCCACACCTGGACTCGCACCGATATGTTTCTTCACCCTCTCTTTCCACCAACATTCCTTCCTCCAGCTTCACAATTAGCAACTATTTAACCATTTTGTCTCATACCTTTTATCTATTTCAATTCTGGCCTTTGGCCAACCATCTGCCTCTCAAAAACCCCCTCACCTCGGCGTTCAGCGTTCCCACCATCCCGACCAGAGGGCTTGAACATCGAGCCGTCCATAGTGGCGACTTCAGAGGGTCAGGGCCCCGACCACGGGTGAACAAGGGAGGAGGAGGAGGAGGAGGACTGTCTGCATTGTATTGCTTTCCACCACAGTGAAGAATGCTGTGAGGATGTCTGTGTTGAATTATGTTGTGTATTGTGTCCTTTTTTAACTGTAACGCTGCATGGTCAATTATATTTCACTGCACCTTATGGTGCATGTGACAAATACATTGAACCTGTATCCATCTATTGACTTTAGATTAGATTAGATTCAATGTTCTTGTCATTGCCACAAAACGGTTTAGCCTGCAGTCATAACATAGAATAAATAACAAAAACACACACAAAGAGTCCCAAAGTCTTTGTCTCTTCCCTCCTTGTTCTCCCTCTGCGCTGAGGCGATCCAGGCCTCCGATGTTGTGACCCCACCGGGTGATGGTAAGTAGGTAAGTCCCGTGGCTGAATCCGAGCTCCGCGAACGGGCCGGTTCAAACTCCGCGGCCCGGGACGGTCGAAGCTGCCGAAGCTGCCGCCCTCCAGTGCAGCGGACACAGCTGTTGTTGCGGGAGCTCCGGATAAACAGGTCACCAACCTGTGACCTGCGAGCTCCCGATGATGTCGTCCACTGGGCTCCGAGGCTCCAAAGTCGGGTAGGAAATTGGTTCGCAACGCCACCACATCCCCGAAGTCAGGCCACCGCCGCCGCAACGCCACCACAGTCCCGACGTCGGCCAGCCAGTTGGTAAGTCCTGGCTCTACCTCCGGAGCCTCGAGGTCGGTCCCAGTTGGAGGCCGCCATCTCAGCGATAGGTCTCAGCGCAGACGGACACGGTGATGGGGATACGACAAGAAAGGTCGCATCCGGAGGGAAGTCAAAAAACATGTTTCTCCCACCCCCCACACATACACAACAAAAATAAACTGAATAAACTATAACAACGGGACAAAAGAAAACAAAAAAAGAAAAGACAAACGGACTGCAGACGAGCCGCAGCTGCAGGGCAGCGCCGCCACTTCCACCACTTGCTTGGCTTTGACCTGCCCCTCCTCTCTGCCAGTTTTCTTCCACTCCCCGCCCTCTCCACAATCAATCGAAAGACAGCTCTCGACCCAAAATTTCACCCAGAAATGCTGCCTGACCCATTTAGTTGCTCCAGCATTTTGTCTTTTTTATGTAAACCAGCATCTGCAGTTCCTTGATTCCATCTTAATAAGCTGAGGGCACAGGGTTAAGGTGAGGAGGAGGTCTTTAGCGGGGTTGGACAGAAGACTTTTATCAGCCAGAGGATGGCTGGAATATGGAATGCATTGCCTGAGAGGATGGTGATGGCAGAGGATATGGCAACATTTCAGAAGTATCTAGATGAGCACTTGAATCACCAAGGCCTAGAAGATGACAGATCATATGCTGATATCTGGGAATGATATAAATGGAGTCTTAATGATGAGCATGGACAAGGTGAACTGAATGGCCTGTAGCTGTGCTGTATGATGCTTTGTCTCTATCAGTTGAAGCCTGGGGCAAACCAGTGATGATTGCACTGGCACAGGGCAGGCAATCTACTTTTGTTCCTGTTTTGCTGTGTTCCTGTGAGAAGACATTAAGGGGCCTGTCCCACGAGCATGTGACTGCATACGGCAAGCGCAACCTAACACGGTCGCTTGAGCCGTACGGCCTCGCGGGGCTGGTCCCACTTCGATCGCCGGAGTTTTGCGGGGCTGGATCCGCGCGGAAATGGCCTGATGGCCCGCAGCCGTATCGAGGCCATACGCAGCGCCATGTCGGCCCGCAGCCGCATTAAGGCCGTATGCAACGCTTCGACGGGCGTGCGCAGCGTCTCGACGGCATATACCTAGCGCGTTGCGCGATGACGTAACCGCCCGACGCCGTGCGACGTCCAAATTCAGTCGCCCAGCTGATTGGTGAGTATGATGTCGGGACCAGCCCCGCACAACTCCACACGGCTCCGCGGTTGGAAGTGGGACCGGCCCCGTGAGGCTGTACGCCTCAAGCCACCACGTTTGGTCGCGCTAGACGCATGCAATCGCATGCTGGTGGGACAGGCCCTTTTTGGAAGAAGACTGAAAGGCCGGACTTCTAGGGTGGTTATCTCTGGATTGCTTCCAGTACCTCGTGCTAGTCAGGGCAGGAACAGAGAGATAGGGAATCTGAATGTGTGGCTGAGGGGCTGGAGCAGGGAGCAAGGATTTAGATTTATAGACCGCTGGGATCTCTTCTGGGGTAGGGGTGACCTGTACAAAAGGGACAGGATACACCTTAACTGGAGGGGGACCAACGTTCTGGCAAGCAGCTTTGCTAGGGCTACACGTGTGGGTTTAAACTAAATAGTGGGGGGGAGGGATTGACAAATTGGGAGTATAAAGATGGAGTTAAAGGGGAAGGTACACAAAATTGCTGGAGGAACTCAGCGGGTGCAGCAGCATCTATGGAGCGAAGGAAATAGGCGACGTTTCGGGCCGAAACCCTTCTTCAAAGGGGAAGTGAGTACAGGAAAAGTTACAATAGACTCCCAAAATAATGGGAAGGAAAGTTCGAGCAGGGATAAGAGAGTAAGGTCAGGGCCAAAAGTGATCGATGTGAGAGGGGAGGCGAATACCGAAGTTAAAGAGTTGTATATGAATGCGCAAAGTATAAGAAATAAAGTGGACGAGCTTGAGGCTTAGTTAGAAATTGGCAAGAATTATGTTGTGGGAATTACAGAGACATGGCTGCAAGAGGGCCTGGGCTGGGAACTGAATATTCAAGGGTTTGCATCCTATCAAAAATACAGGCAGGTGGGCAGAGGGGGTGGGATAGCTCTGTTGGTGAGGAAAGAAATTCAGTCCCTTGCAAGGGGTGACATAGAATTAGGAGATGTGGAGTCAGTATGGATAGAACTGCGGAATTGTAAGATTAAAAATGTCTCAATGGGACTAATCTACAGGCCCCCAAATAGTAGCCTGGATATAGGGCGCAAGTTGATTCAGGAGTTAAAATTGGCAAGCAGTAAAGGTAATGCTACGGTTGTTATGGGAGATTTCAACATGCAAGTAGACTGGGAAAACTAGATTGATACTGGACCCCAAGAAAGGGAGTTTGTGGAGTGCCTCTGTGACGGATTCTTAGAGCAGCTTGTATTGGAGCCTACCAGGGAGAAGGCAATTCTAGATTTAGTGTTTTGTAATGGACCAGATTTGATAAAGAAACTTGAGGTTAAGGAGCCATTAGGAGGTAGTGACCATAATATGGTCAAGTTTAATCTACAATTGGAGAGGGAGAAGGGTAAATTGGTGGTGTCAGTGTTACAGTTGAATAAAGGGGACTATGGGGCCATGAGGGAGGAGCTGGCCAAAGTTGACTGGAAAGATACAATAGCAGGGATGACAGTGGAACAACAATGGCATGTATTTCTGGGAATAATACGGAAGGTGCAGGATTAGTTCATTCCAAAGAGGAAGAAAGATTCCATGGGGAGTAAGGGGCAACCGTGGCTGACAAGGGACGTCAGGGACAGTATAAAAATAAACGAGAAGAAGCACAACATAGCAAAGATGAGCGGGAAGCAAGAGGATTGGGTAACGTTTAAAGAGCAACATAAGATAACTAAAAGGACAATACGGGGGGAAACGATGAGGTACGAAGGTAAGCTAGCCAAGAATATAAAGGAGGATAGTAAAAGCTTCTTTAGGTACGTGAAGAGGAAAACATTAGTTAAGACCAAATTTGGACCCTTGAAGACTGAAAAGGGTGAATTTATTATGGGGAACAAGGAAATGGCAGATGAGTTGAACAGGTACTCTGGATCCGTCTTCACTTAGGAGGACACAAGCAATCTTCCTGATGTACTAGTGGCCAGAGGATCTGAGATGACGGAGAAGCTGAAGGGAATCCCCATTAGGCAGGAAATGGTGTTGGGTAGACTGATAGGTGTTGGGTTGGCTTGATAGAGCTCTTAAAGATAGCGGAGTCAGGGGATACGGGGAGAGGCAGGAACGGGGTACAGATTGGGGATGATCAGCCATGATCACAATGAATGGCGGTGCTGGCACGAAGGGCCAAATGGCCTACTTCTGCACCTATTGTCTTTTGTCTATTGTCTATTGATGGGACTGATGAAGGCTGATAAATCCCCAGGGCCAGATGGTCTGCATCCCAGTGTACTTAAGGAAGTGGCTCTAGGAATTGGAGATGCATTGGTGATCATTTTCCAATGTTCTATAGATTCAGGATCAGATCCTGTGGATTGGAGGTAGCTAATGTTATCCCACTTTTTAAGAAAGGCTGGAGAGAGAAAACAGAGAATTATAGACCAGTTAGCCTGACATCAGTGGTGGGGAAACATAGAAACATAAAAAAATAGGTGCAGGAATAGGCCATTCGGCCCTTCGAGCCTGCACCGCCATTCAATATGATCATGGCTGATCATCCAACTCAGTATCCTGAACCTGCCTTCTCTCCATACCCCCTGATCCCTTTAGCCACAAGGGACACATCTAACTCCCTTAAATATAGCCAATGAACTGGCCTCAACTACCTTCTGTGGCAGAGAATTCCACAGATTCACCACGTTTTTCTCATCTCAGTCCTAAAAGACTTCCCCCTTATCCTTAAACTGTGACCCCTTGTTCTGGACTTACCCAAGATCGGGAATAATCTTCCTGCATCTAGCCTGTCCAACCCCTTAAGAAACGTTTCAATAAGATCCCTCCTCAACCTTCTAAACTCTAGCGAGTACAAGCCGAGTCTATCCAGTCTTTCTTCATATGAAAGTCCTGACATCACAGGAATCAGTTTGGTGAACCTTCTCTGCACTCCCTCCATGGCAAGAATGTCTTTCCTCAGATTAGGAGACCAAAACTGTTCGCAATACTCCAGGTGTGGTCTCACCAAGCAGTCACAGGTGAACCAGATTGGTGCAAATTGGCAAATATGAAAAATTCTGCAGCTGACTTCAATCTGTCATGAATAAACTGTTTCCATTTCTCTCACCTTTCACTGCCCACTAACACCCTCTCTCTACAACTCAAACACTTCCTTCTTCTGCCCTTCTATTGACTAGTTTGTCTCTCCCACACGGTGTCTCTCCAGCTGTTGTCACTTTCATGCCCCCTTCTCCCTTCACTCTCCTTTGGACAATCCCTCTCTCGTTCCACATTTCCATATTTTGCTCAGTTTGCCATTGGAAGATAGAAACATAGACAAATAGGTTCCGGGGTGGGCCATTTGGCCCTCCGAGCCAGCACTACCATTCAATATGATCAGTACCCCGTTCCTGCTTTTCCCCCCACATCCCTTCATTCCTTTAACCCGAAGACCTAAATCTAACTCTCTCTTGAAAACATCCAGTGAATTGGCCTCCACTGCCTTCGGTGGCAGAGAATTCCACAGGCTCACAGATTCACAACTCTCTGGCTGAAAAAGGTTTTCCTCATCTATGTCCCCAATGGTCTACCCCTTATTCTTAAACGTGCGACCCCTGGTTCTGGACTCTCCCAACATCGGGAACATTTTTCCTATATCTTGCCTGTCCAAACCATTTAAGAATTGTATATGTTTCTATAAGATCGCCTTTCATCCTTGTAAATCCCAGTGAATACAAGCCCAGTCGACCCATTCTTTCATTCTTTGCTTTCATGCCTTGTTCTCATTGAGCTGCCATTATCAACATGATAACAGCACAGGAGAGAATGACCAGTGGAATGTTTCCATTGGAACCGCAATGTCCACAAATTCAAACTACCTTGACAACTCTCTTTGTACTACCTCTCTCCCCACTCCACTAACTCTCATTGTTTCTTGTTTTCATCTGTGGCCTAATTTGCATCTTGTGGTCTTTCACAAAATATTACCGGTGCCTGATATGAAAAGTACTTTAATTTTAGTACCTTTATTTCCTGTTTCAAACAGGATTGCACTAATGGTGGTGAATTAATATGCAGTTAGAAATTTAATCATGGCTGATTTGAACTTGGTGTTTTGTTCTTTGTTCTCAGTCTATGGATTTCCTGTTAAAACAGGGGTGATAGAGCAAGGCAGAGTTAACCCATCAGTAATGTAATGGCTGCATAAACAAGGGTGAAATGTATGGAAGTTACTGCACAGGATCAGGCCATTCAGCCTAACAACTGTGACATGTTTGATACTGCACGCCAACGTCCTGCAACATACAGCACTATGCACTCAGCTGTGTAGTGAACAGAGAGGACTGGGAAAGGAACATCCACAGAATCATGTGTTCAAAAGGGAACTGCAGATGCTGGAATATCGAAGGTACACAAAATTGCTGGGGAAACTCAGCGGGTGCACCCGCTGAGTTTCCCCAGCAATTTTGTGTACCATCCACAGAATCATTCCTTGTTCATTTAAATGCGTCAGCTTTGAACATTGTTTTCTGTACCCCAGAAATTTTATTTTTTTAATTAAAAATTAGAACCAATTGTACAGAAATAAAACATTCGGCATCTAAAATTATACAATTACTGTACAGCTTAATTTTTAACCTTATAACCTAAATTGTGAAAATGAACAAAGAAAAAAAAGAGAAAGCAAGAAAGGAAAAAAGTAGAAAGTGAAAAGGTGGATTGAAGAAGTACAAAAGAAAATTCCCTAAACTACCGCCCCCCCCCCCCCCCCCACCCGAAACGTCGCCCATTTCCTTCGCTCCATAGATGCTGTTGCACCCGCTGAGTTTCCCCAGCAATTTTGTGTACCTTCAACCTCCTGTAACATTCAGGTTCAGATTCAGATTCAATCTTTATTGTCATTGTGCAGTGTACAGTACAGAGACTTCGAAATGCAGTTAGCATCTCACCCAGAAGAGCAAACATAGAATAATGGAACAGTAAAATATATATATGTAAATACACTAGCAATAATGCAAATTTTCTGGGGGAAGGAGTGCCCGGGGGGGGGGGGGGGGGGGGATGACTGGCAATCACCAAGGTGCAGAGTTAAGTTGTGTAACAGCCACAGGGAAGAAGCTGTTCCTGGACCTGCTGGTCCGGCAACAGAGAGACCTGTAGCGCTTCCTGGATGGGAGGAGGGTAAACAGTCGGTGGCTGGGGTGAGAGCAGTCCCAGACATCGCTTGCTCTGGACAGACTCAATGGAGGGGAGTGAGGAACCGGTGATGCGTTGGGCAGTTTTCACCACCCTCTGCAGTGCTTTCCGGTCGGAGACAGAGCAGTTGCCATACCATACTATGATACAGTTGGTAAGGATGCTCTCGATGGTGCAGCGGTAGAAGTTCACCGGAATCTGAGGAGACAGATGGACCTTCTTTATGGCAGCATTTGGACACTCAGTTATGTGGTGGGACTACAGTACAGATGGCTGGAAAATGAACGTTTGTGTGGTGGAACTACAGTACAGAGGGCACTGGAAAACGAACGTCCACAAATTCATTTGTATTGCATCGGTGTTGGTGATCAAGAACTTTAATGAGCTGCAAAACTGTCAAGACTTAGAATGTTGCTGGGACTGGAGGGAATGAGATATAAGGAGAGAATAGTTAGGCTGAGTCTATTTTCCCTGGAGTGAAAGAAAAACCTGAGCTTTAGCGGTTTATTAAAACATGAGGGGTATAACAAAGATGTATGGTCACAATCTCTTTCCCCAGATAAAGGGCATAGGATCAAGAAGTCTCCAGAGGTTTCCGTTCAGGTTTCCTAAGTGGGACAGGGGCATAAGGAACGAGTAGCCTGAGCAAGTGGTGGAGGCATGTACAATTACCATATTTAAAAGACATTTGAAGAGGTACTTGGACAGGAAAGATGTTGAAAGAGACACAAGAAACGGCAGATGCTGCAATGTTGAGCAAAACTCCAAGTGCTGGATGTGCGAGAAGAACTCAGCGGGTCAAGTAGCATCTGTGGAGGAAATGGAAAGGCGATATTTCAGGTCAGGACCCTTCTTCAGATCCAGAACGCCATCTTTTTCCCTCCACAATTGCTACCTGACTCGCTGAGTTCCTCCAACACATTGTGTTTTCCTCAGGGATATGGGCAAATCATGGACATGTTGGGCCAAAGTAGCGTTTTCATGCTGTTCAACTGTATTGCAGCTGTGCAGACATTACATTTGTAAATTATTATGACAGAGTTAGAGTAGGTCAGATATATCAGAGGCTTCACGGAAAGGATTAGACATAGGGAGGATGAAGATCATAGAGGGAACTGAAAATCATAAGATGTTGTCACTGACCTCTCAAGGTGCCACAGATGTCTATGTCTGTCTTCCCACAAAGCCTCTCACTCAATCTCATATTTTCCAGTTGTTTCTTTGTATTTTTCCCAATATGCAAGGACTGTGTTTTTACGTCTGAAGTGAATGAATGAATGAATGAATAAGTTTATTGGCCAACTAGTCACACACAAGGAATTTGCCTTGGTGCTCCGCCCACAAGTGACAACATGACATACAGAGACAGTTAGGATTGACACATAAAGCATTAAACATCTATACTATTCCTAAAACTTTCATCTTGACCACTTCCGGTCTGCGTTGTTTTTAAATTTGCTCAAAAACAGTACCCTATATCACTAGGATTTTTCAGTATCTTACTCACCGTTCTCTGCTCCAAGCGCACCAAGTTTTGTTCTGATCGGTGGAATATTAGAAAAGTTATGAAGGTTTTAAAAATCATGAGATCAGAAGATTCTAGCCTGTCAGTCACCATGAACGTAACGTTCCTTCCGGGGGCGAGGAGAATAAGTGAGTGAACTGTGAGTCCACCAGAAGTGAGTCAGTGAACTGTGAGTCCACTAGCCATGAGTAAGTGAACTGTGAGTCCATCAGCCGTGAGTAAGTGAATTGTGAGTCCATCAGCCATGAGTGAGTGAACTGTGAGTCCACCAGCCGTGAGTGAGTGACCTGTGAGTCCACAAGCCGTGAGTGGGTGAATTGTGAGTCCACCAGCCGTGAGTAGGTGAACTGTGTCCACCAGCCGTGAGTGGGTGAACTGTGAGTCTACCAGCCATGAGTGGGTGTATTGTGAGTCCACCAGCCATGAGTGGGTGAACTGTGAGTCCACCAGCCATGAGTGGGTGAATTGTGAGCCCACCAGCCGTGAGTAGGTGAACTGTGTCCACCAGCCGTGAGTGGGTGAACTGTGAGTCCACCAGCCGTGAGTGGGTGAACTGTGAGTCCACCAGCCGTGAGTGGGTGAACTGTGAGTCCACCAGCCGTGAGTGGGTGAACTGTGAGTCTACTAGCCGTGAGGGAGCCGTGGATCCACCAGCCGTGAGTGAGTGAACTGTGAGTCCACCAGCCGTGAATGAACTGTGAGTCCACCAGCCGTGAGTGAGTGAACTGTGAATCCACCAGCCGTAGGTGAGTGAACTGTGAGTTCACCAGCCGTGAGTGAGTGAACTGTGAGTCCAAGATCCATTCGGCCTACAATGTCCATATTAGCCCACTGGAAACCAGTCCCTTCAGCCCCCAACACCCATACTAGCCCTCCTGATTTAGGTGAAGGAATTAAAAGTAACATTAGCAAATTTGCAGATGACACAAAGCCACAGTTTAAGAATAACCATATAACCATATAACAATTACAGCACGGAAACAGGCCATCTCGACCCCTCTAGTCCGTGCCGAACACATAGTCTCCCCTAGTCCCATATACCTGCGCTCAGACCATAACCCTCCATTCCTTTCCCATCCATATAACTATCCAATTTATTTTTAAATGATAAAAACGAACCTGCCTCCACCACCTTCACTGGAAGCTCATTCCACACAGCTACCACTCTCTGAGTAAAGAAGTTCCCCCTTTGAGTTGGCGACCTCACGGCTGGTGGACTCACAGTTCACCCACTCACGGCTGGTGGACTCACAGTTCACCCACTCACGGCTGGTGGACTCACAGTTCACCCACTCACGGCTGGTGGACACAGTTCACCTACTCACGGCTGGTGGGCTCACAATTCACCCACTCATGGCTGGTGGACTCACAGTTCACCCACTCATGGCTGGTGGACTCACAATACACCCACTAGGGGTAAACCATTTAAAACGGAGATGAGGAAACACTTTTTCACACACAGAGTTGTGAGTCTGTGGAATTCTCTGCCTCAGAAGGCAGAGGAGACAGATTCTCTGGAGGTTTTCAAGAGAGAGTTAGATAGAGCTGCTAAAGATAGCGGAGTCAAGGGATATGGGGAGAAGGCAGGAACGGGGTACTCATTATGGATGATCAGCCATGATGACAGATTCGGGTGGCCCCATCGGGTGGCAGCCTCGCCAGCAGCTGTTCGTCCTTTCACCCTTTTTATTATTTTTAGTGTGTCAAAAAATATGTTTTAAAGGTTTCTTATTTATGTGGGGGTTGGGGAATTGGGGAATTGGGGGAAACCGTTTCCCAGTCACTCACCTGGTCGAAGATGCGTCTTTTCTCCAAGTCGCATCTTCGTCCCCCCCCCCCCCCCAATATAGGTACAGTGATATGTGAATTACCAATCAGCCGTACTAAAAAAGCAACAAGATACACAACTACATAAAAGTAAACATAAACATCCACCACAGCGGATTCCCCACATTCCTCACTGTGATGCAAGATAATAAAGTCTAACCTTCTTCCCTCATTTATCTCCTGCAGTCGGGGCAGTTGAACCATCTGTCGGGGCAATCGGAGCTCCCACAGCCGGCGGTCGAAGCCCCCGAGTCAGGGCAATCAAAGCTCCCATGTCGGGGCGATCGAAGCTCCTGCGGCTTGGAGTTCCGGATGTCTGTCTTTCACCAGAGACCGCGGGCTCCGTGATGTTTAGCCCCGTGGGCTGTTGTGGTTGAGCTCTCAAAATCGGTCACCAGCAAGAGGTCGCCAACTCAATGTTAGGCTGCAGAGCGGACAGCAAAATGATACAGAAAAATGTCACATTTCCGTTGAGGCCCTTCCACCCACTGGATCCACGCTAACCAATGATCACCCGTACACTAGTCCTATAGATTAGATTAGATTAGATTTCCTTTATTGTCATTCAGACCTTTCGGTGTGAACGAAATGCTGTTGCCTGCAGCCATACATGTAATAATAGCAACACACAATAAACACAAATTAACAGCCACCACAGTGAGTTCACCAAACACCTCACTGTGATGGAGGCAAAAGTCTTAGAGTTACTGTCTCTTCCCTCCTCTTCACCCTCTGCGCTGAGGCGATACCCCACCGTGCGATGGTATCAGTCCCGCGGTTCAAGCTCCGCGGCCCGAAAGTGGTCGAAGCTGCCGCCCTCCAGTCCAGCGGACGCAGCTGTTGCAACGGGAGCTCCGGAAAACAGGCACCAGCCTGTGACTTGCGAGCTCCCGACGTTGTCTTGCACTAGCCGCCGAAGCACCGTCTCCGCCCCGCACCGGGCCGCCCACACGGCAGCGTCTCAGCCCCCCACCGGGCTGCCCCCACGGGAGCGCCTTCCAGCCGGGACCCGGTCCGCCCTCACCGGAGCGCCTTCCAGCCGGTAGCCAGGCCACCCACACGGCAGCGTCTCAGCCCCGCACCAGGCTGCCCCCACAGGAGCGCCTTCCAGCCGGGACCCAGGCCGCTCACACGGGAGCGCCTTCCAGCCGGTAGCCGTGCCGCCCGCACGGGAGTGTCTCAGCCCCGCGCCGTCCTTCACACTAGGGGCAATTTGCAGACGTCAATTAACCTACAAACCGGCAGATCTCTGGAATGTGGGAGGAAACCAGAGCACCCGAAGGAAACACACGCGGGTCACAGGGAGAACGTACAAACTCCGTCCAAACAGCACGCATAATCAGGACCGTGCAAATCAATTAATTTGATGCTATTTTAGCCCTCTGAAAACTTTAAAACCCAATGAGTTGTTCCTTCTCCATTTGGCTTAGAACATCAGAACAACACTCTGCCACTGCCACTGCCACTGATTCCACAGGGAATATAAAGGGAAAATGCACTCCAGTAATGAAACTGTTATGGTGTTCAGATTTGTCAAATATTGAATTACTATTTTACAACATTCTTAAGGGTTGGACAGGCTAGATGCAGGAAGATTGTTCCCGATGTTGGGGAAGTCCAGGACAAGGGGTCACAGTTTAAGTATAAAGGGAAAATCCTTTAGGACCGAGATGAGAAAAACATTTTTTACACAGAGAGTGGTGAATCTCTGGAACTCTCTGCCACAGAAGGTAGTTGAGGCCAGTTCATTGGCTATATTTAAGAGGGAGTTAGATGTGGCCCTTATGGCTAAAGGGATCAGGGGGTATGTGGAGAAGGCAGGTACAGGATACTGAGTTGGATGATCAGCCATGATCATATTGAATGGCGGTGCAGGCTCGAAGGGCCAAATGGCCTACTCCTGCACCTATTTTCTATGTTTCTATGTTTCCACTGTTGGAATGTAATTCAATATTTGACAAATCTGAACACCTTAACAGACAGATATAAAGCACACAGAGGGATTACTAGAGTGCATTTTCCCTTTGTAGTCCCTGAGAAATTAGTGGCAGTGAGATTTGCGTTACCATACAGCCATATGAATAAAAAGATCACAAACACACGATAGAATTTAACATGAACATCCCCCACAATGGAATCAATGTTTCCCACTGTGAGGGAAGGCAATAAAGTTCATTCATCTTGCTCTTTGTTCACCCATGGTCGTGGCCGTTGAGCCCTCCGCAGTTGCCGCCACGGGTGGCCCGATGTACAGCCCTCTCGCCAGTATGATCTGAGCTCCGGCATCGGTACGGATCGGAACACACTCGCGGCTTGGAGTTTCCGAATTGGTCGCTTCCTACCGGAGACCTTGGCTTCCCAAGTCCACCTGCCGAGCTGGGCGGAGCTTCAACACTGGCAATCCCGGGCTAAGGATCCCAGGACTCGGCGATGTTGAAGTCAGCGCCGTCCGTTGGTCGAAGCTCCACAAACCACAGCTCCACGATGTTAATCAGCAGGCCCACCACTCCGGAGCTCCAACACAGCAATCCTCGGCAAGGCATTTGCCCCCATCTTGCTCTACATTTAAGATAGTCACAAAATGCTGGAGTAGGTGACGTTGTGGGTCAAGGCCCTTCTTCAAACTGAGAGTCAGGGGTGAGCCAAACGAGAGATAGAGAGGGTGATATAAGAATTATCCATGCTGACTCGGACCGATCCTGTTACTGCTATACAAATGTGCGGCTATGTCATCTTTTATGATTGACTCAGAAGGCAGTAGAGGCCAAATCACTGGATGGATTTAAGAGAGAGTTAGATAGAGCTCTAGGGGCTAGTGGAGTCAAGGGATATGGGGAGAAGGCAGGTACGGGTTATTGATAGGGAATGATTAGCCATGATCACAATGAATGGTGGTGCTGGCTCGAAGGGCCGAATGGCCTCCTCCTGTACCTATTTTCTTTATTTCTATGTTTCTAGGACTCCATCATCTTCCCCACCACCGATGTCAGGCTAACTGGTCTATAATTTCCTCTTTTCTTTCCCCTGCCTTTCTTACACGGGAGGGCTGGTCACCAACACAATATTCCACCTCTCCACCAATTCCAATATTGCTCGCCAGTGGGGGGGGGGGGGGGGGGGGGGGGGGGGGGGGGGGGGGGGGGGGGGGGCTTTCTGTTGCGCTAGTCTGGGTGTTGCGGGCCGAAGGGACTGGTCTCCAGAGGACTAGTATATACATTGTGGGCCGAATGGATTCTTGGGCTGGCAGCCACCTTTTGCAACGATTTTAAAAGCCAAGCCAAGGCAAATAATTTGGCTGCAGCCACCCGACAACCAAAATTCTTTTTGTGAACACAAACCTTTTTAAAAGGCGAGGCAAACAATTGGGCAGCAGCCACCTGACAACCAAAATTCATTTTGTGAACACAAACTTTTGAAAAAGGGCGGCAAACAATTGGGCAGCAGCCACCTGACAATCAAAATTCATTTTGTGAACACAAACTTTTTAAAAAGGCGAGGCAAACAATTGGGCAGCAGCCACCTGACAACCAAGATTCATTTTGTGAACACAAACTTTTTTAAAAGGCGAGGCAAACAATTGGGCAGCAGCCACTTTACAGCCGCATCGAGGGGACTCACCGTGGAGTAGACGTGCGTTCAGGGTTTTATAGTCCCTCCCTCCTGCCGCCAGCGGGGGCAGCAGAGAGAATGGCGAATTTAAAAAAAAACATTAATATCTCTCTCATTTTTCATCAATGGCAAAAATCCTCCGGTCACGAAGGCGGAGCGAGGTGGCCAAAAATGACGGCCGTAGGTGCCGGCGTTCTCTTGGAAATCACAGCACAGTGGGCCAAAAGCGGTCACGATCAGACTTTTAGTAATATAGATTGGAAAATGATCACCAATGCGTCCATGATTTCTAGTGCCACTTCCCTAAGTACCCTGGGATGCAGACCATCAGGCTCTGGGGATTTATCAGCCTTCAGTCCCATCAGTCCACCCAACATCATTTCTTGCCTAATGTGGATTTCCTTTAGTTCCTCCGTCACCCAGATCCTCTGGCCACTAGTATATCAGGAAGATTGTTTGTTTCCTCCCTAGTTAAGATGGATCCAAAGTACCTGTTCAACTCATCTGCCGTTTCCTTGTTCCCCATAATAAATTCACCTTTTTCAGTCTTCAAGTGTCCAACATTCGTCTTAACTAATGTTTTCCTCTTCACATACCAAAATAAGCTTTTACTATTCTCCTTTATATTCTTGGCTGGCTTACCCTCGTACCTCATCTTTTGTCCCCGCATTGCCTTTTTAGTTATCTTCTGTTGCTCTTTAAACATTACCCAATCCTCTTGATTCCCGCTCATCTTTGCTACATTGTACTTCTTCTCTTTTATTTTTAAACTGTCCCTGACTTCCCTTGTCAGCCACATTTGCCTCTTACTCCCCTTGGAATCTTTCTTCCTCTTTGGAATGAAGTGATCCTGCACCTTCTGTATTATTCGCAGAAATACCTGCCATAGTTGTTCCACTGTCATCCCTGCTAAGGTTTCTTTCTAGCCAGCTCCTCCCTCATGGCCCCATAGTCCCCTTTATTCAACTGTAACACTGACACCTCCGATTTAACCTTCTACCTCTCCAATTGTATATTAAACTTGACCATATTATGATCACTACCTCCTAATGGTTCCTTAACATTGTTCCTTTATCAAATCCGGTTCATTACACAACCCTAATGGGGCTGTCCCACTGTACGAGCTAATTCAAGAGCTCTCCCGAGTTTAAAAAAAAAATCAAACTCATGTTACGCATGTTGAATATACGTTGTGGGTACGTCGGAGCTCGGGACGTCTCTTAGTGGCTCGTAACGCTAACGGCAGGTACTCGGGAAACGCGGTAAGCTCGTGAAGACTCGTCAAGATATTTCAACATGTTGAAAAATGTCCACGAGAGCCCCGAGTACCAACGAGCGGCTATTACCGTAATTCCCCGAGTTCGAATCAGGGGATGCTCGGGAGAACTCTTGAATTCGCTCGTACAGTGGGACAGCCCCATAGATCCTGAATTGCTTTCTCCCTGGTAGGCTCCAATACAAGCTGCTCTTAGAATCCATCACAAAGGTACTCCACAAACTCCCTTTCTTGGGGTCCAGTACCATCCTGATTTTCCCAGTCTACCTGCAAGTTGAAATCTCCCTTAGCGTTACCGTTACTACATGCCAATTTTAACTCCTGAATCAACTTGCACCCTATATTCAGGCCACTGTTTGGGGGCCTGTAGATGAGTCCCATTTGTACCCTTACAATTCCTTAGTTCTATCCATACTGACTCCACATCTCCCGTTTCAATGTCACCCCTTACAAGGGACTTAATTTCATTCCCCATCAACAGAGCTACCCCACCACCTCTGCCCACATGTCTGTCTTTTCAATAGGAGGTATAACCTTGAATATTCAGTTCCCATCCCTGGCCCTCTTGCAGCCATGTCTCTGTAATTCCCACAACAAGCCGTGCGTGTGAGTTTAGTTTTAGTTTTAGAGATGCAGAGTGGAAACAGGCCCTTCAGCCCATCGAGTCTGCGAAGGATATTTAAAATAAAAAGGCTGTTTAAAGTTCACAAGCTGAACCTTTTAAAAAAAAATCGAATTTGAAGGAAAAGTGAAGAATTATAATGAAAATGTCCCCAAGAGCTGGCGACATTCCGGGGAGCACTCGGTAATTTTGATAACCAATTCGACAGAGATTTTTGGGTCTCCAATTCATGGTTCAAAGATGCAAAAAGTTGGTTTTACTAGTGAAGCTTTGATAAAAATCAAACCCTATTTTAAAAGAATTTTAAATTAAAAGGAGTCTGTAGTTGCTGTAAACAAGTTTCTTGTTTAAGAAAGAACTGCAGATGCCGGAAAAATCGAAGGTCGACAAAAATGCTGGAGAAACTCAGCGGGTGAGGTAGCATGCATTTAGATGCTGTGTCACCCGTTGAGTTTCTCCAGCATTTTCGTCTACCATAATATTTGTCTACCAAAACTCACTCCTTTCACCCAGGAGGTGGGTATATGGAACAAGCTGCCAGAGGAGGTAGTGGAGGGTGGTACAATGGAATTTAGAAGACATTTGGACAGGACTATTTGGACTAATTGTCTGTTTCTCTAATATATACTGAACTTTTTTTGCTGTTTAGTATGGGTTTTACAGTGCAATATGTTTACATATCCGTTGTGCTGCTACATAACCCGCCCCATGACACACTGAGGAGCACCTTCAGCAACAGACAAATTCCACCAAGATGCAGCACAGAACGCCACAGGTGATCCTGCTTCCCCGTGGCTATCAAACCGTACAACTCCACCCCCTTCTGTTGTGGGGTAGACTGACAACCTCCCTCTCCCGCCCCAATATTTGCACATCACCAATCCTTTCCACGCGTCACTTTAATTTCATGTTTCATGTTTAGTTTAGTTTAGTTTAGAGATACAGCGCGGAAACAGGCCCTTTGGTCCACCAGGTCCGTGCCGACCAGCGATCCCCGCACATGAACACTAACCAGCGATCATCCCGTACACTAGCACCACTCCACACACTAGCGACACTTACAATGTTACACACGTTGAAAATGTGCAGGAACAGCAGATGCTGGTTTACACTGAAGATAAACACAAAGTGCTGGAGAAACTCAGCGGGACTGGCAGATTACAACTCAGCGACATGAATATTGATTTCTCCAACTTAAAATAACTCTTGCTTTTCCTCTCTCTCCTTCCCTCCCCGACCAGTTCTCCAACTAGCTTCACTGTCCTGTGAAACGTCACCTATCCATGTTCTCCAGAGATGCTGCCTGACCCGCTGAGTTACTCCAGCATTCTGTGAAACGTCACCTATCCATGTTCTCCACAGATGCTGCCTGACCCGCTGAGTTACTCCAGCATTCTGTGAAACGTCACCTATCCATGTTCTCCACAGATGCTGCCTGACATTTGTCATTTCAGGTTGGGACCTTTCCGGTTTGAGTGGGCCAGTGGAGTAGAGAAACCAAGACAGTTGTTGCACCAACAGTGGATATAAAAAGGTCCAGAGAGGGTAGAAGGGGAATGTTGGTGACTGGAGACAGAATTGTCACTGGATGGATAGGATTCTCTCCCATAAAGAAAAGCTCAGAGGTGGTGGACAAAGATCTTTTAGCGGAGCAAGATAGGCTACTCCTGCTAAATACAATGGGCTGACGTGTAGTAGGCTACGGAGGGGATCCTGGGCATTTTTCCCCGCCCATTTTAGTAACCGGAGCCTACCTGACCCGACCCGACTCGCAGTGTAATCAATGGACAGTTTGTGTGTGTGATATAGGGTTAGATTCATCATTCTGTCAGTTCATACTTCTTGTCAAGAATAAAATTTGGCTCTGGTAATTGTCTTTTTTAATGTATTTTAAATCATTTCTTTTTAAATGGCTCACAAGCAGTGTTTGAGTTGATTTTGTAGTAACCGGAACCGACCCGACTCGCAGGGTAATTGACATTGCGGGGGGAGTTTTTGTGCGTGATATAATAATAATAATAAATTTTATATTTAATGGGCGCCTTTCATACAAAATCTCAAGGACACCTTACATAATAACATATAATCGGAATATAACAAGTAATAAAGACATCACAGAGACACAAATTAAAAACAGGATTCAATCCAAAAACAGAAAATCAAAAACAGTGTGAAGAGGGAGCAGCGGCAACCAATTCGCGCCAGCGTCCACTCTCTCTTCACGGCAGCCATCTTGGACACAGACCTACAGGACTACAATTAGACAAAAAAAATCATCCCCCCACAGTGGATAGCACTATGGAGGAAGGCACAATGTCCAGTCCCCACCCCATGTTCACCCCAAAGTCATGCCTATTGAGGCCACCGCAATTGCCTCTACGGAGGCCCGATGTTCCTGGCCGTTCTCACCGGGTGGTCTTGCCCCGGCGTCGGGTGAGTCCTTTCGGCGGCTGGGCCACTTGGAACGGCCGCTTCTTGGTTGGAGCCCGCGGCTGCCGAAGCCGACAAGGCCGCGCCGGTTTGGAGCGCCCAGGCTCCCGTTGGTAAAGTTGGCGACGCCTCTCCGCTCCGCAGCCCGGAGTTGTTGCTCTCGGCGGTCCAGCTCGCCAGAGCTCCAGCGCGTCGCTCCAGCGCGGCGACCCAGGCAAGGGATCGCCCGCTCCACTCCGCTCCGCTCCAGCGCTCCAATGCTGTGCCGCCGCCGAGGCCGAGGTGCTGGGCGGTTCCCGCCAGGAAACGGCGCTCCAAGCCCGCAGGTAGGCCACGAGGACGGGTCAACGGGCAGCCCGGAGAAAAGGCTGCCACACCGACCAGGTAGGGACCTAGAAATTCAGTTAATACCTACCCCCCACATTAAAAAGACCATATCCCCTACAAACAAAAAACCGGACTCACTAAAAACTATTAAAAAAACGGATTTAAAACGGACGGCTGCTGGCTAGCAGCCGTTCACCAAGATGGCTCCTCCTCATATAGGGTTAGATTCATAATTCTGTTAGTTCATAATTCTGTTAATTCTTGTTAAAGAATAAAATGTTTATAAACACACATACATGAATGTGATATAAATGTATAGAATCATATAACACACACAATTATATTTCTTCTGATCCAATGATGAACTTTATTTCAGACTAGACAAGGGACATTAAATAAGAAACATTGTAAACCTCCCCGCAACTTCACACACACTAGGCCTTATCCCAGGGCCCCACACTCCCTCTCCCGCTGCCCCGGGCCATACACTCCCTCTCCCCGGGCCGCGCACTCCCTCTCCCTCTCCCCGGGCGGTACACTCCCTCTCCCCGGGCCGCGCACTCCCTCTCCCTCTCCCCGGGCCGCGCACTCCCTCTCCCTCTCCCCGGGCCCCACACTCCCTCTCCCTCTCCCCACTGCGGAAACAAAGATCCGATCTTTGACCGGAAGCAAGATGGCGGAGCAAGATGGCGGAACAAGATGGCGGAACAAGATGGCGGGGGCTGGTTGCTAAAATGGGTCATATAATCACCCATGAATCCGCCCATGAGCGTACTACACGTTTGCGTGAGAGTAACCCATCTTGCTCCGCTATAAGATCTTTGGTGGCAGAAGAGCCCTACGTCCCTATGTTCCCGATGTACCAGGAGTCCAGAACCAGGGGTCACAGTTTAAGAATAAGACCCGCTGAGTCACTCCACCTTTTATCTTGGTCTATTAACAGATTCAGATCTACCTTAGATCTCCTCTTGTAAGTCTACGTGGCGCTCTCTTTTTTTAGGGGCATTCTCGAAACTCCTTGCTTGGGTTATTGATCCACACCACGAAGGTTAGAGCTTCCATCTCTAGTAGGTCGACTGGGCTTGTATTCGCTGGAATTGAGATGAATGAGAGGGGATCTTATAGAAACATATGCAATTCTAAAAGGATTGAACAGGCTAGATGCAGGAACAATGTTCCCGATGTTGGGGGAGTCCAGAACCAGGGGTCACAGTTAAGAATAACGGGTTAGGCCATTTAGGACTGAGATGAGGGATAACTTTTTCATGCAGAAAATCTGTGGAAATCTCTGCCAAAGAAGGCAGTGGAGACCAATTCACTGTATGTTTTCAAGAGAGAGTTGGATGTGGCTCTTAGGGCTAACCGAACAAGCGATATGGGGAGATAGCAGGAATGGGGTATTGATTTTGGATGATCAGCCATGATCATATTGAAAGGCGGTGCTGGCTCGATGGGCTGAATGGCCTACTCCTGCACCTATTTTCTATGTTTCTACGTCATGGTGAGTCCAGCACACGTTGATGTCTGGTCCTGAAGAAGAGTCCCGCTGAGTTACTCCAGCACTCTGTTCCTTCATGGTCTGGCTGGTGTCTTGCTTATATGAAAGAGCTACATTGCCAATGCACACAAGCTCCAACTTTGCTGTCAACATGAAACTGTTGACAGTTCAAGAAACGAAAAACGTTGATGAAACCCGAGTGATGGACAAGATAATGCTTCACAGGAGAAAGTTGAATCTGCATTGAATTAAACCCCACTTGTAGAAACTAAACTAAAGGAAGATGTTTCCAAAAGTTATGAGTTTGATTCTATTACTCCAGAAGTGAAGGGCAGGTGGGGAGGTTCTAAGGCCATTACCCCCCTTCATTTGATCAACACAGGGGACAAGGGGTTGGCTTAATCATACTTAGATCTGTCAAGAAATAAAAGGCAAACGATATTAAATCCCGTGTTTTTGTTTTGAGATACAGTGTGGCAACGGGCCCTTTGGCCCACCGAGTCCTCGCCGACCAGCATTCACCTGTATACACGCACTATCCTACACACTGGGGACTTTTTACCAAAGCCAATTAACCTACAAGCCTGCATGTCTTTGGAGTGTGGGAGGAACCGGAGCACCCGGAGAAAACCCACGCGGGTCACGGGGAGAATGTACAAACTCTGTACAGACAGCACCCGGGTCACCGGCGCTGTGAGGCAGCAACTCTACCGCTGCACCATCATACCTTGTTGGGGAAAAATACTTAAAAAGCAGCAGAATATTTTTGACATTTACCAAATGAGAGTTGTCCATAGTCAAAGCGTGTGTAGCTCCAAAGCCTTTGATTCCGTTAGCGCGAAGAGCTAAATCTGAGTCTCTCTTGAAAACAGCCAGTGAATTGGCCTAACCTGCCTTCTGTGGCAGAGAATTCCACAGATTCACAACTCTTTGGGTGAAAAAGCTATCCCTCATCTCAGTCCTAAATGGCCTAACCTGTTATTGTTAAACTGTGACCCATGGTTCTGGACTCCCCCAACATCGGGAACATTGTTCCTGCATCTAGCCTGTTCAATCCTTTAAGAATTTTATATTTTTCTATAAGATGCCCTCTCATTCTTCTCAATTCCCATGAATGCAAGCCCAGTCAACCCATTCTTTCATCATATGTCAGTCCCGCCATCCCGGGAATTAACCTGGTGAACCTACTCTCCACTCCCTCAATAGCAAGAATGTCCTTCGTCAAATTAGGAAAGGCACAGAAGTGTGAAAACTCACACCTCCACATTCAGGGACAGTTTCTTCCCAGCTGTTATCAGGCAACTGAATCATCCTACCACAACCAGAGAGCAGTGCTGTACTACTATCTACCTCATTGGTGACCCTCGGACTATCCTTGATCGGACTTTGCTGACTTTATCTTGCACTAAACGTTATTCCCTTACCATGTGTGTATACACTGTAAATGGCTCGATTGTAATCATGCATTGTCTTTCTGCTGACTGTTTTTAGCATGCAACAAAAAGCTTTTATCTGTACTCGTGACAATAAACTCAACTGAACTGAGTTCCTTGTATCACTTGAGTCCAGTTGGTTATAACTACTGTGACGGTCATATGGTGAAATGGTTTATTCCCTTCTGGGCCTGCCTTCCATTCGTAACATCGCAAGTTTGTAAACCATCATAATCAGAGGTGACCTCATAATGTGCCTGGCCGGCGACCTCATAGTGAACTGCATCCGTAACCATGAGAGACGGGTTCCATTCCATCTGTCAACTTGGCAAACTCGCTCCATTTCATCTGTCAACTTGAAGCAGGTGCACCATACCCATTCTGCCAGGCATAGAAACAGCCGGTAGCCACTAGAGGTCCAAACTCTAACCTTCACGGTGTGGATCAATAACCCAAGCAAGGAGTTTCGAGAATGCCGGTGAAAAAGGAGAGCGCCATGCAGACTTACAAAAGGAGATCTAAGGTAGATCTGAATCTGTTAATAGACCAAGATAAAAGGTGGAATGACTCAGCGGGTCTTATTCTTAAACTGTGACTTCTGGTTCTGGACTCCCCCTACATTGGGAACATAGGGACGTAGGGCTCTTCTGCCACCTCTGAGCTTTTCTTAATGGGAGATAATCCTATCCATCCAGTGACAATCCTGTCTCCAGTCTCCAACATTACCCTTCTACCTTCTCTGGACCTTTTTATATCCACTGTTGGTAGATCTACCCAGCCTTCTACCCTTTCTGGACCTTTCTATATCCACTGTTGGTGCAACAACTGTCTTGGCTTCTCTACTCCACTCGCCCACTCAAACCGGAAAGGTCCCGACCTGAAATGACGAATTCAGGGAGCATCTCTGGAAAACATGGATAGGTGATGTTTCACAGAGTGCTGGTGTAACTCAGCACGTCGGGCAGCATCTCTGGCGAATGAATGAATGAATGAATGAAAACTTTATTGTCATTCAAATACACCTAGACACAGTGCACCTTGAACGAAATTTCGTTGCATTTGACTCTCCAAATCAGGTAAATAGTAAAAGTAAAAGTGCTAGGTACGTCCATAAAAATGCCTCATGTGCATGGTTCTGTAAAATAAATATATATAAAAAGTTTTTTTAAAGTGTCGATATTTAAAAAGTTCTAGCCTCGGTTTTTTTGATTGTTCAGTAATCTTATGGCCTGGGGGATGAAGCTGTTGCAGAACCTGGTTGTCCCGCTCTTCATGCTGCGGTACCTCCTCCCAGAGTTAAGCAGTATAAACAGTCCAAATTGTGGGTGTGTGGGGGCTCTGGTAATGCCCTTAGCTCTAATCAGACAGCGCTTGTACCCCATGTCCATGATGGAAGGAAGAGAAGTCCCAATGATTTTTTCCGCTGGCCTCACCACTGTCTGAAGGCACTTCCAGTCCGCAGCTGTACAGCTGCCGCACCACGTAGAGATGCAGCTGGTCATGACCGACTCAATTGTGCTTCTGTAGAAAGTGGCGAGGATGGGAGGGTAGAGGTGTAAACTTTTCAACCTGCGGAGGAAGTACAACCGCTGCTGTGCCCGTTTTGCCAGAGATGTAATGTTTGTGGACCAGTTTAAGGTGTCTGTTATATGCACCCCCAGGAAATTGATCCTTTTCACCTGCTCCACTGCTGAGTTGTTGATGCAAAGTGGAGTGTGACTGGGCTGAATTTTCCTTCTGAAATCGACGACAATCTCCTTGGTTTTGTTCACATTTAGGAGAAGGTTGTTCCTGCTGCACCAGCTGTTCCACCTCCTCTCTATATGCCTGGTCGTCGTTATTGCGGATGAGGCCCACTACTGTTGTGTCATCCGCGTATTTGATGATATGGTTAGTAGTGGACCTGGCGACACAGTCATGTGTCATCAATGTAAAGAGCAGCGGACTCAGGATACAGCCCTGAGGGGAGCCGGTGCTCAGTGTGATGACCGAGGAGGTGTTCTTCCCCACCCGCACAGACTGGGGTCTTTCAGAAAGGAAATCCAGGATCCAGTTGCATAGTATGGTATTGAAACCTAGGGGTGCCAGTTTGCTCACCAGATGCTGGGGGATTATCGTGTTAAATGCTGAGCTGGAATCAACAAACAGCATCCGCACGTGGGTGTTCCTCTCCTCCAGGTGTTGTAGGCTCAGGTGGTCTGCAGAGGAAATAGCATCCTCTGTGGAGCGGTTCGGGCGATAAGCAAACTGGAACGGGTCAAAACTGGAGGGGAGTTTAGAGACCATGTGCTGCTTAATAAGCCTCTCAAAGCACTTCATTATTATTGGTGTGAGTGCTACGGGGCGGTAATCATTCAGGCAGGTTATTGTAGACTTTTTGGGAACTGGTATGATGGTGGCTGTCTTGAAACATGATGGAACAATGGCCTGGTTCAGGGAGATGTTAAAAATGTCTGTCAGAACCAGAGCCAGCTGGTCGGCACATCCCCTAAGCAGACGCCCCGGTATGTTATCCGGTCCGGCTGCCTTTCGCTGGTCAATACCCTCCAGGATTTTGCGGACTTCAGCAGTTTCAAAAGACAGTGTCTGTTCTCCTGGTTGTGGCTCTAATTTCCTCACTGTAGTGGTGTTCAGTGCCTCAAACCTGCCGAAATGATTATTTAGTTCATTTAGAAAGTCTGTGTCATCCTTACAAGACATCTGAGGGGCCTTGTAGTTTGTTATGGCCCGGATGCCTTCCCACATGTTCCTGGTGTTGGTATCATCCTGGAAGAACCCCTGGATTTTCTGTCCGTGGGCGCGCTTTGCTTTTCTAATTTCGCGGTTTAGGTTGGCTCTCGCTGTTCTCAGAGTCCCCAAATCACCAGATTTAAAAGCCGCATTTCGTGCTTTCAGCATGGCACGCACCTCTGCAGTAATCCAAGGTTTATGGTTGGCCCGGGTTGTGATGTTCCTGATGACAGTGATGTCCTCCATGCACTTCTGTATGTAACCCGACACTGACATGGCATACTCATCCACATTGATGTTTTGGTTGTGAGTGGCTGCTGTCCTGAACATGTCCCAGTCCGTGCACTCAAAGCAGTCCTGGAGTGCTTCTGTAGCTCCCTCAGAACAGACTCTAACCTGCTTCACGGTGGGTTTCTCTCTGATCAGCAGGGGCTTATAGGCTGGGATGAGCATTACAGAGAGGTGGTCAGAGGAGCCGAGGTGAGGCCGGGGTACTGCTCTGAAAGCCTGCTTGATGTTACTGTAGACCCGGTCCAGCATATTCTCTCCACGTGTAGCAAAGTCCACATATTGATGGAAATGAGGGAGGACAGTCTTCATGTTGGCCTGGTTAAAGTCCCCAGCAACAATGACAACGCCCTCTGGATGATTTCTTTGCAGCTCACTGATGGAACAGTAGAGAATACGCAGAGCCTCCTTAGTGTTGGCTGCGGGGGGGATGTATACAGCAGTAATGCTAACCACAGTAAACTCCCGTGGCAGATAGAATGGCCTGCATTTCACAGTCAAAAACTCTATGTCCGGAGAGCAGTGGCTGGAAACAGCGGTAGCATTATTACACCAGCTGTTGTTTGTGTAGATGCACACACCCCCACCCCGGGATTTACCAGTCAAAACAGTGTCCCTATCGAGCCGGAAAGTTGTTAGCCCCCCTAAGCTAACAGCCGCATCAGGTACAGATGGGTTTAGCCATGTCTCTGTCAAAACTATAACGCAGCAGTCTCTCATCTCCCTTTTTATTGTGAGATCCAGATGTAGATAATCAATTTTATTTTCCAGAGAGCGGACATGGATAGGTGATGTTTCACAGAATGCTGGAGTAACTCAGCGGGTCAGGCAACATCTCTGGAGAACATGGATAGGTGACGTTTCACAGAGTGCTGGAATAACTCAGCAGATCAGGCAGCATCTCTGGAGAACATAGAAATATAGAAACGTAGAAAATAGGTGCAGGAGTAGGCCATTCGGCCCTTCGAGCCTGCACCGCCATTCAATATGATCATGGCTGATCATCCAACTCAGTATCCTGTACCAGCCTTCTCTCCAAACCCCCTGATACCTTTAGCCACAAGGGCCACATCTAACTCCCTCTTAAATATAGCCAATGAACTGGCCTCAACTACCTTCTG
This sequence comes from Amblyraja radiata, assembly GCF_010909765.2. Lineage (NCBI taxonomy): Eukaryota > Metazoa > Chordata > Chondrichthyes > Rajiformes > Rajidae > Amblyraja > Amblyraja radiata. The sequence goes on along the minus strand of NC_046004.1, from coordinate 544,492 downwards.
TGGCAGAGAATTCCAGAGATTCACCACATTCTGTGTGAAAAATGTTTTTCTCATCTCGGTTCTAAAAGATTTCCCCCTTATCCTTAAATTGTAATCCTTGTTCTGGACTTCCCCAACATTGGGAACAATCTTACCGCATCTAGCCAGTCCAACCCCTTAAGAATTTTGTAAATTCTAGTGAGTACAAGCCGAGTCTATCCAGTCTTTCTTCATATGAAAGTCCTGACATCCCAGGAATCAGTCTGGTGAACCTTCTCTGTACCCCCTCTATGGCAAGAATGTCTTTCCTCAGATTAGGAGACCAAAACTTTACGCAATACTCCAGGTGTGGTCTCACCAATACCCTGTACAACTGCAGGAGAACCTCCCTGCTCCTATACTCAAATCCTTTTGCTATGAATGCTAACATACCATTCGCTTTCTTCACTGCCTGCTGCACCTGCATGCCTACTTTCAATGACTGGTGTACCATGACACCCAAGTCTCGTTGCATCTCCCCTTTTCCTAATCGGCCACCATTCAGATAATAGTCTACTTTCCTGTTTTTGCCACCAAAGTGGCTAACCTCACATTTATCCACATTATACTACATTTGCATGCATTTGTCCACTCACCCAGCCTATCCAAGTCACCTTGCAGCCTCCTAGCATCCTCCTCACAGCTAACACTGCCCCCCAGCTTCGTGTCATCCGCAAACTTGGAGATGTTGCATTCAATTCCCTTGTCCAAATCATTAATATATATTGTAAATAGCTGGGGTCCCAGCACTGAGCCTTGCGGTACCCCACTAGTCACTGCCTGCCATTCTGAAAAGGACCCGTTTACTCCTACTCTTTGCTTCCTGTCTGCCAGCCAGTTCTCTATCCACATCAATACTGAACCACCAATACCGTGTGCTTTAAGTGTGTATACTAATCTCTTATGTGGGACCTTGTCGAAAGCCTTCTGAAAGTCCAGATATAACACATCCACTGGTTCTCCCTACTAGTTACATCCTCGAAAAATTATATAAGATTCGTCAGACATGATTTACCCTTCATAAATCCATGCTGACTTTGTCTAATGATTTCACCACTTTCCAAATGTGCTGCTATCCCATCTTTAATAACTGACTCTAGCAGTTTCCCCACTACCGATGTTAGACTAACTGGTCTGTAATTCCCCGTTTTCGCTCTCCCCCCCCCCCTTTTTTAAAAGTGGGGTTACATTAGCTACCCTCTAATCCTCAGGAACTACTCCAGAATCTAAAGAGTTTTGAAAAATTATCACTAATGCATCCACTATTTCTGGGGCTACTTCCTTAAGTACTCTGGGATGCAGCCTATCTGGCCCTCGGGATTTATCGGCCTTTAGTCCATTCAATTTACCTAACACCACTTCCCGGCTAACCTTGATTTCACTCAGTTCCTCCATCTCATTTGACCGGGGTCCCCTGCTATTTCCGGCAGATTATTTATGTCTTCCTTAGTGAAGCCAGAACCAAAGTAGTTATTCAATTGGTCTGCCGTGCCCTTGTTCCCCATGATCAATTCGCCCGTTTCTGACTGCAAGGGACCTACATTTGTTTTAACTAATCTTTTTCTCTTCACATATCTATAAAATCTTTTGCAGTCAGTATTTATGTTCCCTGCCAGTTTTCTTTCATAATCTATTTTCCCTTTCCTAATGAAGTCCTCCTCTGCTGGACTCTGAATTTCTCCCAGTCCTCTGGTAGGCTGCCTTTTCTGGTTAATTTGTATGCTTCATCTTTTGTTTTGATACTATCCCTGATTTCCCTTTTTATCCATGGATGCACTACCTTCCTTGATTTATTATTTTGCCAAACTGGGATGAACAATTGTTGTAGTTCATCCATGCAGTCTTTAAATGCCTTCCATTGCATCTCCACCGTCAACCCATTTAAGAATCAATTGCCAGTCTATCTTGGCCAATTCACGTCTCATACCCTCAAAGGTACCTTATATTAAGTTCAGAACCCTTGTTTCTGAATTAATTATGTCACTCTCCATCCTAATGAAGAACTCAACCATATTATGGTCACTCTTGCCCAAGGGGCCATGCACAACAAGACTGCTAACTAACCCTTCCTCATTACTCAATACCCAGTCTAGAATAGCCTGCTCTCTTGTTGGTTCCTCTACATGTTGGTTTAGAAAACTATCCCGCATACATACCAAGAAATCCTCTTCCTCAGCACCCCTGCCAATTTGATTAACCCAATCTATATGTAGATTGAAGTCACCCATTATAACTGTTTTACCTTTGTTGCAGCATTTCTAATTTCCTGTTTGATGCCATCCCCAACTCCACTACTATTGTTAGGTGGCCTGTACAGAACTCCCACTAGTGTTTTCTGCCTCTTAGTGTTTCGCATCTCTACCCATATCGATTCCACATCCTCCAAGCTAATGTCCTTCCTTTCTATTGCGTTAATTTCCTCTCTAACCAGCAATGCTACCCCACCTCCTTTTCCTTTCTGTCTATCCCTCCTGAATATTGAATACCCCTGGATGCTCAGCTCCCAGCCTTGGTCACCCTGTAACCATGTCTCCGTGATCCCAACTATATCAGTCATTAATAGCTCTATCTCTCTCTATCTCCCTCTCTCTATCTTTATTCTCTCTCCATCTCTCTCCCTCTATCTTACTCTCTCTATCTCCCACTCTCCCCCTCTATCTCTCTGTCTCTCTCGGTCTCTTTCTCTCTCTCTCTATCTCTACCCCTCTATCTATGTTTCCCTCTCTCTCTATGCCTCTCTCTATCTCTGTCTCTATCTATCTATCTATCTATCTCTATCTCTCTCTATCTATCCCTCTATCTTTCACCACTCCCACTCTCAGTCTCTCTCAAAGATACTAGAGGAGCCTTTTGGTCTCTCTCTCTCTCTCTCTCCCTGGCAACCGTTGCCTGGGCGACACCGATTGGCGGTGGGTGTGTCTGTCCGAGGGGGCGGGGCTACGACTCTGATTGGTCGGACGCAAGGAGGAGGCGTTACCTGGTCCTTTGTGATGTCGTAGGGGAGCGTGACTGTCCCATTGGTCGCTGGCGCTGTCCGTCAGTGGGTGGGGGGCGGGGCTTTATCCCATTGGCTGCATGAGCTGCCCGTCAGTGGGGAGGGCGGGCCTGTCCCATTGGCCGCTGCCCATCAGTGGGGGTGGGCGGGACTCTGTCCCATTGGCCGCTGCCCGTCAGTGGGGGTGGGCGGGACTCTGTCCCATTGGCCGCTGCCCGTCAATGGGGGGGCGGGACTCTGTCCCATTGGCCGCTGGCGCTGCCCGTCATGGGGAGGGGGCGGGTCCTGGAGGCGGTCCCCGATCACCGGTCACGTGAGTCGAGGCAGCCGCTCATCGCCGCAGCTCAGGTGGGAACATTCGCCGCTGGCGCTCGGCCCCGCGTCCTTTCCCCACCCCCTCCCCTACTCCCTTCCCCTACTCCCTTCCCGAAAGCGATCCTGCGGCCGCCGACCCGAGGAACTGGAGCCCGAGGCCGAGACGTGCGGGCGGGGTAATGGGGCGTGAATGAGTCAGGTCTGGGCGCCCTCTGGTCCTCCGACTGTAGCGCCCTCCTGACGGCGGGAGGCCGCGGTGCAGCGTCTCTGGTCTGGACCTAGAACATAGAAAATAGGTGCAGGAGTAGAGGCCATTCGGCCCTTCGAGCTTGCACCGCCATTCAATATGATCATGGCTGATCATCCAACTCAGTATCCTGTACCTGCCTTCTCTCCATACCCCCTGATCCCTTTAGCCACAAGGGCCACATCTAACTCCCTCTTAAATATAGCCAATGAACTGTGGCATCAACTACCTTCTGTGGCAGAGAATTCCACAGATTCACCACTCTCTGTGTGAAAAATGTTTTTCTCATCTCGGTCCTAAAATATTTCCCCCTTATCCTTAAACTGTGACCCCTTGTTCTGGACTTCCACAACATCGGGAGCAATCTTCCTGCATCTAGTCTGTCCAACTCCTTAAGAATTTTGTTCAAAAGGGAACTGCAGATGCTGGAATATCGAAGGTACACAAAATTGCTGGGGAAACTCAGCGGGTGCAGCAGCATCTATGGAGCGAAGGAAATAGGCGACGTTTCGGGCCGAAACCCTTCTTCAGACTTTAGGACCGAGATGAGAAAAACATTTTTCACACAGAGTGGTGAATCTGTGGAATTCTCTGCCACAGAAGGTAGTTGATGCCACAGTCTGAAGAAGGGTTTCGGCCCGAAACGTCGCCTATTTCCTTCGCTCCATAGATGCTGCTGCACCCGCTGAGTTTCCCCAGCAATTTTGTGTACCTTCCTTAAGAATTTTGTAAGTTTCTAAAACTTCCCCCCTCAATCTTCTAAATTCTAGCGAGTACAAGCCAAGTCTATCCAGTCTTTCTTCATATGAAAGTCCTGCCATCCCAGGAATCAGTCTGGTGAACCTTCTCTGTACTCCCTCTATGGCAAGAATGTCTTTCCTCAGATTAGGAGACCAAAACTGTACACAATACTCCAGGTGTGGTCTCACCAAGACCCTGTACAACTGCAGTAGAACCTCCCTGCTCATATACTCCTATACTCATGTGCTGAAAAGCTCCAGGTATAGCATCACTCAGCACTATGATAGTGGTGGACGTGCTGCTCGAGATGGAGATGTTTTTGGAGATGCATCTTTGTATGTGTTAATGTTTTGGAGATTTCTGATCAGGCTGGTAGGGTATTCCAATCCCTGCTGTCTTGAGGAAAAACAAGTTAGAAAGTGCTAATGAAGTGCCGTATGGAATGAAATAATTTCCAGGTTGGTAGCTTCTGGTTCACATGCCCATGGGTGCTTGGATTAACTGGATGTGGTTCTCCATCTTTAAATCAATAGTGGTATTCTTGATCTTGTGAAATGTTGTCAGTCTGATGAACTTGCGATGAGTTGTAGGTAGATGAAGTTTAAGGTCCTTTATCATGCTGGAGACTGAGTTCTGCCACTTGTAGTTTTTAGATATGAACCTTGCTACTCTGTTTTGCACGGCCTGGATCTTATTGATGTTCCCTTGAGTGAAAGGATCCCCCACGGAGCAACAATATTCAACATGTGGACTTACAAGGCTTTTCGCCACCTCCAACGTGATTGCACCACTTGCCACATCTTCCCATCTTCTCCCCGTCTGCTTCCCGCAGAGACCGCTCTCCCCGTAACTCCCTGGTCAATTTGTCCTTTCCCACCTGAACCACCTCCTCTCCGGGCATTTTCTCTTGCAACCGTAAGAAATGCTACATCACAGTGCAGGGCCGCGCCCTTTCATCCTCTGCCCACCCCCCTCCCTTTTCCCTCTAAACTGCTCCTCTTCCACCTCACTCTCCCCTCACTCTCTTCCTCCCTTCTCCCCTTCCCCTCACTTCCACTGTCCTCATTCCCCTTCCCCACTTGCCTCTTCACCCCCTCCACTCCAACCCCCCTCCCCTCCTCTTCACCCCCCTCCCCATCACCCCTCCTCCCTGTGTCCCCTCTCCACCACCGTCCCCCTCACCCTTTCACCCCTCCCCCTCACCTCGCTCCCATCAATCCCCTTCATCCTCCCCCTCACCACCTACTCTCAATGCGCCTTCATCACCTCCCCTCTCCCTCACCCCCTCCTTTGCACCCACCTTCACCCTCTCCCCTCCCCCTCACCCCCTTCTCTCCATCCCCCTTCAACCCCTCCCCCTTACCCCCTACCCCTTACCCCCTCCTCTCCATCCCCCTTCACCCCCCCACAGTAGTTGTGCAAGTGGGCACAAACGACATTGGGAAGAAGAGGAAAGAGGTTCTCCAACATGAGTTCAGAGAGTTGGGAAGAAGACTGAAAGGCCGGACTTCTAGGGTGGTTATCTCTGAATTGCTTCCAGTACCTCGTGCTAGTGAGGACAGGAACAGGGAGATAGGGGATCTGAATGTGTGGCTGAGGGGCTGGAGCAGGGAACAAGGATTTAGATTTATAGAACACTGGGATCTCTTCTCGGGCAGGGGTGACCTGTACAAAAGAGACGGGTTACACCTTAACTGGAGGGGGACCGACATTCTGGCAGGCAGGTTTGCTAGGGCTACACGTGTGGATTTAAACAAAATAGTGGGGGGGAGGGATTGACAAATTTGGAGTATAAAGATGTAGTTGAAGAGGAAGTGTCTACAGGAAAAATTACAAAAGATTCTCAAATTAATGGGAAGGAAAGCTCGAGAAGGGACAACAGAGTAAGGTCAGGGCCAATTGCAAGCGGTGCGAGGGGGGGAAGTGAATACGGAGGTCAAAGTGCTGTATATGAATGCGCGAAGTATAAGAAATAAAGTGGACGAGGTTGAGGCTCAGTTAGAAATTGGCAAGTATGATGTGGGAATTACAGAGACATGGCTGCATGGCCAGGGCTGGGAATTGAATATTCAAGGGTATACCTCCTATTGAAAAGCCAGACAGGTGGGCAGAGGGGGTGGGGTTGCTGTGTTGGTGAGGAATGAAACTCAGTCCCTTGCAAGGGGTGACATTGAAACAGGAGATGTGGAGTCAGTATGGATAGAATTAAGCAATTGTAAGGGTAAAAAGACCCTAATGGGACTAATCTACAGGCCCCCAAACAGTAGATTGGACATAGGGCGCAAGTTGAGACAGGAGTTAAAATTGGCATGTAGCAAAAGTAATGCTGTGGTTGTTATGGGAGCTTTCAACATGCAGATAGACTGGGAAAATCAGGTTGATACTGGACCCCAAGAAAGGGACTTTGTAGAGTGCCTTCGCGATGGATTCTTAGAACAGCTTGTATTGGAGCCTACCAGGGAGAAAGCAATTCTGGATTTAGTGTTATGTAATAAACCGGATTTGATTAAGGACCTCAAGGTTAATGAGCCATTAGGAGGTAGTGACTATAACATGGTCAGGTTTAAACTACAATTGGAGAAGGAGAAGGGTAAATCGGAGGTGTCAGTGTTACAGTTGAATAAAGGGGACTATGGGGCCATGAGGGAGGAGCTGGCCAAAGTTGACTGGAAAGATACAATAGAAGGGATGACAGTGGAACAAAAATGGCAGGTATTTCTAGGAATAATACAGATGGTGCAGGATCAGTTCATTCCTAGGAGGAAGAAAGATTCCAAGGGGAGTAAAGGGAGACTACGTCAGAGACTGTATAAAAATTAAAGCGAAGAAGTAAAACGTAGCAAAGATGAGCGGGAAGCAAGAGGATTGGGTAATGTTTAAAGAACAAAGAAGATAACTAAAAAGAGAATACGGGGAGAAATGATGAGGTACGAAGGTAAGCTAACCAAGGAGGGTAGTAAAAGCTTCTTTAGGTATGTGAAGAAAAAATTAGTTAAGACCAAAGTTGGACCCTTGAAGATCGAAAAAGGTGAATTAATTATGGGGAACAAGGAAATGGCAGATGAATTGAGCAGGTACTTTGGATCTGTCTTCACTTAGGAAGACACAAACAGTCTTCCTGATATAGTAGTGGCCAGAGGATCCGTGGTGACAGAGGAACTGAAGGAAATCCACATTAGGCAGGAAATGGTGTTGGATAGACTGATGGAACTGAAGGCTGATAAATCCCCAGGACCTGATGGTCTGCATCCCAGGGTACTTAAGTGGCTCTAGAAATCGTGGAGCATTGGTGATAATTTTCCAATGTTCTATAGACTCAGGATCAGTTCCTGTAAATTGGAGGGTAGCTAATGTTATCCCACTTTTAAAGAAAGGCGGGAGAGAGAAAACGTAATTATAGACCAGTTAGCCTGACATCGGTGGTGGGGAAGATGCTGGAGTCAATTATAAAAGATGAAATAGCCGCACATTTGGATAGCAGTAACAGGATCGGTTCGAGTCAGCATGGATTTACCAAGGGGAAATCATGCTTAACTAATCTTCTGGAATTATTTGAAGATGTAACTAGGAAAATGGACAAGGGAGAGCCAGTGGATGTATTGTACCTGGACTTTCAGAAAGCATTTGATAAGGTCCCACATAGGAGATTAGTGGGCAAAATTAGGGCACATGGTATTGGGGGTAGAGTGCTGACATGGATAGAAAATTGGTTGGCAGAGAGGAAACAAAGAGTAGGGATTAACGGGTCCCTTTCAGAATGGCAGGCAGTGACCAGTTGGATACCACAAGGCTCGGTGCTGGGACCACAGCTTTTTACAATATACACAAATGATTTGGATGCAGGGATTCAAAGTAACATTAGCAAATTTGCAGATGACACAAAGTTGGGTGGCAGTGTTAACTGTGAGGAAGATGCTATGAAAATGCGGGGTGACTTGGACAGGTTGGGGGAGTGGGCAGATGCATGGCAGATCAAGTTTAATGCAGATAAATGTGAGGTTATCCACTTTGGTAGCAAAAACAGGAAGGCAGATTACTATCTAAATGGTGTCAAGTTGGGAAAAGGGGAAGTACAACGGGATCTGGGGGTCCTTGTTCATCAGTCTATGAAAGTAAGCTTGCAGGTACAGTAGAAAGTGAAGAAAGCGAATGGCATGTTGGCCTTTATAACAAGGGGAGTTAAATATAGGAGCAAAGAGGTCCTTCTGCAGTTGTACAGAGCCCTAGTGAGGCCACACCTGGAGTATTGTGTGCAGTTTTGATCCCCTCATTTGAGGAGGGACATTCTTGCTATTGAGGGAGTGCAGCGTATGTTCACAAGGTTGATTCCCGGGATGGTGGGATGGTCATATGCTGAGAGAATGGAGCGGCTGGGCTTGTACACTCTGGAGTTTAGAAGGATGAGAGGGTATCCCATTGTAATATATAAAATTGTTAAGGGTTTGGACACGCTAGAGGCAGGAAACATGTTCCCGATGTTGGGGGAGTCCAGAACCAGGGGCCACAGTTTAAGAATAATGAGTACGCCATTTAGAACGGAGACGAGGAAACACTTTTTCTCGCAGAGAGTTGTCAGTCTGTGGAATTCTATGCCTCAGTGGAGGCAGGTTCTCTGGATGCTTTCAAGAGAGAGCTAGATAGGGCTCTTAAAAATAGGGGATAGAGTCAGGGGGTATGGGGAGAAGGCAGGAACGGGTACTGATTGGGGTTGATCAGCCATGATCACATTAAATGGCGGCGCTGGCTCGAAGGGCCGAATGGCCTACTCCTGCACCTATTTTCTATTGTCTATTGCCACCCTCACACCCTCCTCTCCATCCCCCTTCACTTCCATCCCCCCTCTCGCCCCCATGCCCTTGCCCCCCTCCCCTCCCTTCTTCTCCTCACCCCCTCCTGTTCATCTCCCTTCACCCCTCCTTCACCCTGTGCCCCTCCCCCTCTCACCCCCCTGCCCTTCCCCCCCCTTCAAGCACTTGTAATGTTCACGCGTCAGTGATGTCCTGTTTGTCAGTTTGTTGACCCTCTGTGTTCCCCTCCTGCAGGGTTTAGGAGCCGTTGCTGTGGACGGGTAGACGGGGACATGAGTGGCCATTGAGGGTGGCCAGGGTGCCGGTGAGTCCCCCCCCCCCCCCCCCTATCTGCTCGGTGTGCGGGCTGAGCTTCGAGGGGCTGAGCTTCGATGGAGGACCACATGACGGGGTGCACACAGGAGAACAACAAGGAGAAGCTTTATGAGTGCGACGTGTGTGGCAAGGCCTGGCAGAAACCGAGCAAGCTGGAGGCCCACCGGCGGGTGCACACGGGAGAACGCCCCTTCGACTGCTCGGAGTGCGGCAAGAACTTCACCCGTTACGCCAGCCTACTGCGGCACAACCGCGTGCACTCCGGCGAGAAGCCCTTCACCTGCTCTGACTGCGACAAGAGCTTCAAGACGACGCAAGAGTTGAAGATCCACCAGCGGGTTCACACGGGCGAGAAGCCCTATGGCTGCTCCACCTGCGGCAAGAGCTTTGCCCAGTTGTCGGGGCTGTTGCGGCACGGGCTGGTGCACAGCAGTGAGCGGCCCTTCACCTGCTCCGACTGCGGCAAAGCCTTCAAGTCATCGCAGGAACTGAAGGTGCACATGCGCCTGCACACCGGTGAGCGGCCCTTCACCTGCTCCGACTGCGGCAAATGCTTCAAGTCATCCAAGGAACTGAAGGTGCACATGCGCCAGCACATGGGGGAGCGGCCCTACATCTGCAGCGACTGCGGCAAAGGCTTCAAGTCGTCGCCCGAATTGAAGATGCACATGCGCCTGCACACTGGGGAGCGGCCCTTCACCTGCAGTGACTGCGGCAAGGGCTTCATCCGCTCCGACAGCCTGCTAGAGCACCAGCACACCCACACCGGCGAGCGCCCCTACACCTGCAGCGACTGCGGCAAGGGCTTCACCCGCTCCCACGGCCTGCTGGTTCACCAGCGCACACACTCTGACGTGCGCCCCTACACATGCGCCCAGTGCGGCAAGGGCTTCACCTGCTCCAACAGCCTGCTGCAGCACCAGCACATCCACACCGGCGAGCGCCCCTACACCTGCGCCCAGTGTGGCAAGGGCTTCACCTGCTCCAACTACCTGCTGCAGCACCAGCGCACCCACACCGGCCAGCACCCCTACACCTGCGCCCAGTGTGGCAAGGGCTTCACCAAGTCCACCAGGCTGCTGTCCCACCAGCGCACCCACACTGGCGAGCGTCCCTTCACCTGCACCCAGTGCGGCAAGAGCTTCATCCACTCCAACAGCCTGCTGGAGCACCAACGCATCCACACCGGCGAGCGCCCCTACACCTGCACCCAGTGTGGCAAGGGCTTCACCCGCTCTAGCAGGCTGCTGTCCCACCAGCGCACCCACACCGGCGAGCGTCCCTACACCTGCACCCAGTGCGGCAAGGGTTTCACCAGCTCCACCAAGCTGCTGGAGCACCAGTCGGTGCACTCCGGCGAGAGGCCCTTCAGCTGTTCCGACTGTGGCAAAGGCTTCAAGACAACGCAAGAGCTAAAGATCCACCGGCGGGTGCACACGGGCGAGAAGCCCTATGGCTGCTCCACCTGCGGCAAGAGCTTTGCCCGGTTGTCGGGGCTGTGGGTGCACCGGCGGGTGCACAGCAGTGAGCGGCCCTTCACCTGCTCCGACTGTGGCAAAAGCTTCAAGTCGTCGCTGGCACTGAAGGTGCATAGGCGCCTGCACACCGGGGAGCGGCCCTACACCTGCAGCGACTGCGTCAAGGGCTTCACCCGTCTCAGCAGCCTGCTGGCTCACCGGCGCACCCACACCAGCGAGCGCCCCTTCACCTGCAGCGACTGCGGCAAGGGCTTCACCCAGTCCAGCAACCTGCTGGTGCACCAGCACACCCATACCGGTGAGCGTCCCTACACCTGCGCTCAGTGTGGCAAGGGCTTCACCCGCCCCAACAGCCTGCTGTCCCACCAGCGGGTGCACGCTGGAGACTGTCCCATCCCCAGCCCGGTGTGTGCAGAGCGCTTTGCCATGGCCTCGCACACCCTGTCTCATTAGCGTGTGCACACCAGTGGCCAGCCCTACGACTGCCCATACTGTGATGAGGCATTTGACAGCTCGCGGGGGTTACGGCTGCACTGGCGGGCCCACACCAGCGAGCGGCTGCTCCCAATGTGGCACGCGTTTCAAGAACACACTGTGGGAGCACCAGCGGATACACACCGGGGAGAGACCCTTTGTGTGCGCTGAGTGTTGCACGAGTTTCACCCGCATGCCCTGCCTGTATCAGCACCGGCATTCCCACAGTGGTGAGCACCCCTTCCCCTGCCTGACCTGTGGTAAGGGCTTCACCCGCCTTGACAGGGCTCGAAATTAACAGATGCCCGGGTGCCAATGGCCACCTAAAGTTCCGCCGGACAATCTAAAAGCCGAGTAATTTTGCCCGGCTTGGCACTGCAGATACTGGTTTATACCAGAGATAGATACAAAAAACTGGAGTAACTCAGTGGGTCAGGCAGCATCTCTGGAGAAAAGGAACGTGACGTTTCGTGTCGGCGGAGGGGGCGGCTGTAGTGTGGGGCAAAGATACTAAGTGTGGAGTGACTGAGGGTCGGAGCGAATGACGGGCCCTGCACGGCAGCAGCGGCGGCTCCACTTCCTCCTCACGCACCCCGCCCACCCTGATACTGGCCGCTGCTTGCCACTCCACCAACGGCAATAACCGCTTTCAAAACAACCCCTCCCGCACACCGAGGCTGGGAGGGGTGGACGAAGGGGTGGCCCCTTTCCGCCGTCTGAAGCACCTGCACCGCTCGGCCCCGCACCTTCCTGTTGGCTGGCGGAGGAAGGGAGGCGATGGCGAGGAGATCTCAACTGCCTCCCCCTTTGGCGGCGGCACTTGGTGGTGGACAGGGACGGCCAAGGCAGCGGGGCAATGATGCCTGTGTTGTCCGAGGAGCGCTGACCTTCATTCCTCCCCATTCCCCGCCCCCCCCCCTCTTTCTCTCTGTTGTATGCCCCCCTCCAACCTCCTTAGAGAGAAAAACATTTTTCACACAGAGTGGTGAATCTCTGGAATTCTCTGCCACAGAAGGTAGTTGAGGCCAGTTCATTGGCTATATTTAAGAGGGAGTTAGATGTGGCCCTTGTGTCTAAAGGGATCAGGGGGTATGGAGAGAAGGCAGGTACAGATTACTGAGTTGGATGATCAGCCATGATCATATTGAATGGTGGTGCAGGCTCGAAGGGCCGAATGGCCTACTCCTGCACCTATTTTCTATGTTTCTATCCTGGGACCTCTCTCCATCCCACACTGATCCCCATTCCCGCCTCTATTCAGTCCTCACTGACATCCCCTGTGCTCCCCCCCCCCCCATCTATTCATCCTGCACTGATCTCGCTATCCACCTCACATTGATTCTCCTGCCACTCCCCATCCATCCCGTACTGATCCCCCCCCCATTCAACCCCACTGACATTCCCCGGGCTCTCCCCTCATAATTTTACCTACTCCAGCCAACACACGCTAATTCCCCTGCCTCAATCAATCCATCCATTCCGCACCAATTGCCTTCTCAACCCCCATCCCCGCCATCTATCCATCCCACACTTATTCACATGCACACACATACCCCCCTCACGACCCTACTGTCCTGGAAATGTCTTCAGAGCGAACATTGACTATGTTTGATAACGGAATGCAATCAATGTGTTTTAATTCCCAATGTTATCATTGTTTTAATCCATAAAGGTGGATTAATTAAATTGTGAACACGTGAAACAATTTAGCGCTGGTCTGTCTCCAGCAGCTCCTTACTATATGTTCTGTGTATGGTGTGGAACATGACATTAAATATAATGCTAGTAAGAGTGCTGTTATGATCTGTAGAACCAAAGAGGATAAATGTCTAAAATGTCCTGATTTTAAATTGTCTGACAATAATCTTAGTGTCTGTAATAAGGTAAAATATCTAGGGCATATTATTACAGAACAAATGACAGATGATGAGGATATTTATAGGCAACGACGCATGCTGTATGTACAGGCGAATATTCTCTTGCGTAAATTTGGTGCGTGTGCAGATGTGGTGAAGATGTTGCTATTTAGAGCATACTGCACACCACTCTACACTGCGCACCTGTGGTCGAACTTTGGAAAGAGAAGTTTGCAGAGCATAAAGGTGGCATATAACGATGCTATGAGAACACTGCTAAGGAAACCTAGATGGTGTAGTGCCAGTAATATGTTTGTGGCTGCAGGAGTCAGTACTTTAGAAGCTATCCTAAGACATCACATGTATAAATTCATTTACACGATAAATGACTAAAAATGTAATTATTGTGGCCTTGTCAAACATAAGGGTTAGCACTACACGCTACGAATCCCAGTTGTGGAGACACTGGTATCGTTGTCTCGTTGTAGGACATTGATCATTCTTTTAATCTGGATTTTTAACTTATGTATTGTGTTTTTTTAAATATAATTTATGATGCTTTTATAAGTGATATACTAAGGTTATATATGTACTTTATGATATTTAATATGCAATGCATTTTTTATGTAATGTTGCCCCATGTCTGGACCTCGAGTCCGTAATAAAGTTTATTATTATTATTATTAATAAAACCGCAGTATTCGATTGTCACTGCTACTGCTGACACGTTATTATAGAATTCATTTTAATAGCAAATCAATGCTCTTAATATGGACTATCAGTACTGTAGTTATTTAATAAGCAACATTCACAACTCTACGTTGGATTTATCTAGGTTTTACTTCTACAGTCGGTCATATACATCACAAATTTGGTCAGGAGATATTTCAGTTGAAATATTAACGTTAATTCTGAAGTGGGAATGATGGAAACGGCGTTTATCAATCATTTTTTTTAAATCTGGTTGCGTACAAACTGGGAACTGAGCTCGGAAAAATGCTGAAAAGCAGGACCTCCAGGGTTGTTATCTCCGGTTTGCTTCCAGTTCCTCGTGCTGGCGAGAGCAGGAACAGGGAGATACGGGACCTGAACGTGTGGCTGAGGAACTGGTGCACGGGGCAGGGATTTAGATTCTTAGATCACTGGGATCTGTTTTGGGGTAAGGGGGAACTGTACAAAAGGGACGGATTGCATCTTAACAGGTGTGGGACCAGCATTCTGGCAGGCAGGTTTGCCACTGCTACACGGGTGGTTTTAAACTGAATAAGGGGGGTGAGGTGTCGAATGGGATAGTGGAGGATGGAGTTAAAGGGAAAGGGTTTCTTAAATGTGTTAGCGTAGAGACAGAGGGGTGTAAAATGAGGGTAGAAGCAATAGGTAGCAAGGTGAAAAGTAAAAGTGGCAGGCAGACAAAACCAGGGCAAAAATCAGAAAGGGCCACTTTTCAACATAATTGTATAAGGGGTAAGAGTGTTGTAAAAACAAGCCTGAAGGCTTTGTGTCTCAATGCAAGGAGCATTCGTAATAAGGTGGATGAGTTGAATGTGCAGATAGCTATTAATGACTATGATATAGTTGGGATCACGGAGACATGGCTCCAGGGTGACCAAGGCTGGGAGCTGAACATCCAGGGATATTCAATATTCAGGAAGGATAGAGAGAAAGGAAAAGGAGGTGGGGTAGCGTTGCTGATTAGAGAGGAGATTAACGCAATGGAAAGGAAGGACATTAGTTTGGAGGATGTGGAATCGGTATGGGTAGAGCTGCGAAACACTAAAGGGCAGAAAACGCTGGTGGGTGTTGTGTACAGGCCACCTAACAGTAGTAGTGAAGTTGGAGATGGTATCAAACAGGAAATTAGAAATGCGTGCGACAAAGGCAAAACAGTTATAATGGGTGACTTCAATCTACATATAGATTGGGTGAATCAAATTGGCAGGGGTGCTGAGGAAGAGGATTTCTTGGAATGTATGCAGGATAGTTATCTAAATCAACATGTAGAGGAACCAACGAGAGAGCAGGCTATTTTAGACTGGGTATTGAGTAATGAGGAAGGGTTAGTTAGCAGTCTTGTTGTACGTGCCCCCTTGGGCAAGAGTGACCATAATATGGTTGAGTTCTTCATTAGGATGGAGAGTGACATTGTTAATTCAGAAACAATGGTTCTGAACTTAAAGAAAGGTAACTTTGAGGGTATGAGACGTGAATTGGCCAAGATTGACTGGCAATTAATTCTAAAAGGGTTGACGGTGGATATGCAATGGAAGACATTTAAAGACTGCATGGATGAACTACAAAAATTGTTTATCCCAGTTTGGCAAAAGAATAAATCAGGGAAGTTAGTGCATCCGTGGATAACAAGGGAAATCAGGGATAGTATCAAAGCGAAGGATGATGCGTACAAATTAGCCAGAAAAAGCAGCATACCGGAGGACTGGGAGAAATTCAGAGACCAGCAGAGGAAGACAAAGGGCTTAATTAGAAAAGAAAAATAGATTATGAAAGAAAACTGGCAGGGAACGTAAAAACTGACTGCAAAAGTTTTTATAGATATGTGAAAAGAAAGAGATTAGTTAAAACAAATGTAGGTCCCTTGCAGTCAGAAACAGGTGAGTTGATCATGGGGAACAAGGATATGGCGGACCAATTGAATAATTACTTTGGTTCCGTCTTCACTAAGGAAGACATAAATAATCTGCCGGAAATAGCAGGGGACCGGGGGTCAAAGGAGTTGGAGGAATTGAGTGAAATCCAGGTTAGCCGGGAAGTGGTGTTGGGTAAATTGAATGGATTAAAGGCCGATAAATCCCCAGGGCCAGATAGGGATGCAGGAAGATTGCTCCCGATGTTGGGGAAGTCCAGGTCACAGCTTAAGGATAAGGGGGTAATCCTTTAAAACCGAGATGAGAAGAACTTTTTTCACACAGAGAGTGGTGAATCTCTGGAACTCTCTGCCACAGAGGGTAGTCAAGGCCAGTTCATTGGCTATATTTAAGAGGGAGTTAGATGTGGCCCTTGTGGCTAAGGGGATCAGAGGGTATGGAGAGAAG
Source organism: Amblyraja radiata (assembly GCF_010909765.2). Lineage (NCBI taxonomy): Eukaryota > Metazoa > Chordata > Chondrichthyes > Rajiformes > Rajidae > Amblyraja > Amblyraja radiata. Next base: position 528,195 of record NC_046004.1, on the reverse strand, counting down.
GCAGGTACGGGATACTGAGTTGGATGATCAGCCATGATCATATTGAATGGCGGTGCAGGCTCGAAGGGCCGAATGGCCTACTCCTGCACCTAATTTCAATGTTTCTATGTATCTTCATTGCTGTTCACAACACGTACATCTAATCTGAGTGTCCAGTAATGACACCTTTAAACATATTACCAAAAGAATATTTGCTGCAGTTATGTCCTTTTGCCACCTCTTGTCAGTTAGCGTAATGTTTAACCTGTCAAATGGGTATAGTCAGTTTTAACAGCTGCTGTACCAAGTGGGACCCATTGGGTCCCATGTTCACATGGGAGGGCTGATCCCCCAACGCAATATTCTACCTCTCCACCAATTCCATTATTGGTGGCCAGTGGGAGGGGTGGCATTCTGGAGCACTAGTATGGGTGTTGTGGGCTGAAGGGACTGGTTTCCAGAGGGCTAGTATGGACATGGTGGGCCGAATGGATTCTTGGGCTGGCAGCACGCTCACGGCTGCTGGGCTGGCTGTTGACTCGCGGCTATTCCTTGAAATCCCATTTCAAGCAAGGTGCAGGGCCACCAAATTCGTGCAGTTTCATGCCATTTCAAGCAGGGTGCAAGGCCACCAAATTCAAGTGCAGCTTCATACCACTTCAAGCAGGGTGCCAGGCCACCAAATTCAAGTGCAGTTTCATACCACTTCAAGCACCACCACAAAACCACATAAAAAAACTCACAGTTCAGTAGACAATCAGTGTGTTCAGTTGGTTCACAGCTCAGACAGTCGTGACCTCCCCCATCTTGCAGAGACTGAGCCACGCCTATACTTCTGGTTTTATAGTTCCCTCCCCCTCCCACCGGAAAGGTCGTGGCTTTCATGGCATGATTGACAGGAGAGAGAATCTCAACATTTCTAAAACACTAATAACTTTTTTATTTTTCATCGATGGGAAACATCCTCTGCACCTGATGAGTGGAGGGGGACTGAGTAAGATGGCCAAAAATCACAGCCATAAGTGGTAGCGTTTTTTCTAAAAATCAATATACAGTGCAAACAGGAAGTGGTCAAATTTACCGCCATTAAATTTGAATGCACCGCCATTCAATATGATCATGGATGATCATCCAACTCAGTATCCTGTACCTGCCTTCTCTCCATACCCCCTGATCCCTTTAGCCACAAGGGCCATATCTAACTCCCTCTTAAATATAGCATTTTCAAACCAACCACCACCGCATTTACTTTGCATTTTCAAACCAACCACCACCACATTTGCTTAGCTTTTTCAAACCAACCACAACCACCACATTTGCTCAGCTTTTTCAAACCAACCACCACCACCACCATATTTGCTTAGCTTTTTCAAAACAACCACCACCACCACATTTGCTTAGCTTTTTCAAACCACCACCACATTTGTTTAGCTTTTTCAAACCAACCAACCAACCACCACCACCACATTTGCTTTACTTTTTCAAACCAACCAACCACATTTCATTTTTCAAACCACTTTAAGGGCACTCAAAGGTCAGTAAAACCACTCACAGTTTAGTAGATATGTGTTCATTGGTATTCACAGCTCAGACTGAGATTCATGACCTCTCGCTCGCCCATCTTGCGGAGATGGAGGCAGTGCACACTTCCGGGTTTTATAGCCCCCCCCCCCTCCCATCGGAAGGGGCGTGGCCTTCATGGCGTGATTCACAGGAGAAAGAATCCAAACATTTTTTAAACATTAATAAGTATTTTATTTTTCATCGATAGGAAAAATCCTCTTGTCCCGTGCAGCGGAATGAGACTTCTGAGTAAGATGGCCAAAAATCACAGCTGTAAGTAGTAGCGTTTTTTTCTAAAATCAATATGCAGTGCAAACAGGGTGGTCAAGATTTGAGTTTTAATTAGATAGATTATCATAAAATGCCTTTAGAAATTTCATTGCAACCTGTATGTTGTGGATAAATTATGTGTGAAGCAAGAGTGTTTCTGTACCAATAGCAAAAACGACCCATGCTGGGATCATGTCATGATAATTTTCGGTTCTTCACAGAAAAGATGCTTGCATCAATCTGTAGTGTGCATGGTTAAGCATATATGTTACCATGGTCCAGGATTTATTGACACAGGTTGAATAATCCAACCACATTTTTAGGTTGGCAAAAGTCCTGGAGAAACTCAGCGGGTGCAGCAGCATCTATGGAGCAAAGGAAATAGGCAACGTTTCGGGCCAAAACCCTTCTTCAGACTGATGGTGGGTGGGGGGCGGGGAGAAGAAAGGAAAAAGGAAGAGGAGGAGCCCGAGGGCCGAGGGAGAGCTGAGAAGGGAAGGAGTGCATATTTTAATGTTAGGAGCATTGCAAGAAAGGTGGTGAACTTAGAGCGTGGATTGACACCTGGAAGTATGATGTTGTGGTGATCAGTGAAACATGGTTGCAGGAGGGCTGTGATTGGAAACTAAATATTCCAGGATTTTGTTGCTTCAGGTGTGATAGAATTGGAGGGGCAAGAGGTGGAGGTGTTGCATTGCTTGTCAGGAAAGATATTACAGCAGTGCTTTGGCAGGATAGATTAGAGGGCTCATCTAGGGAGGCTATTTGGGTGGAACTGAGAAGTGGGAAAGGTGTAGCAACACTTATAGGGGTGTATTGTAGACCGCCAAATGGGGAGCGAGAATTGGAAGAGCAAATATGTAAGGAGATAGCAGATATTAGTAGTAAGCACAAGGTAGTGATTGTGGGAGATTTCAATTTTCCACACAGCATTTTTTGCAGCAATACATAGAGGTACCTACTAAAGAAGGGGCAGTGCTGGACCTCCTGATAGGAAATGAGACGGGTCAGGTGGCGGAGGTATGCGTTGGGGAGCACTTCGAGTCCAGTGATCACAATACCATTAGTTTCAATATAATTATGGAGAGGGTCAGAACTGGACCTAGGGTTGAGATTTTTGATTGGAGAAAGGCCAACTTTGATGAGATGCGAAAGGATTTAAAAGGAGTGAATTGGGACATTTTGTTTTATGGGAAGGATGTAGAAGAGAAATGGAGGACATTTAAAGGGGAAATTTTAAGAGTACAGAATCTTTATGTCCCTGTTCGGTTGAAAGGAAATAGTAAACATTGGAAAGAGCCATGGTTTTCAAGGGAAATTGGACACTTGGTTTGGAAAAAGAGAGAGATCTACAATAATTATAGGCAGCATGGAGTGAATGAGGTGCTTGAGGAGTATAAAGAATGTAAAAAGAATCTTAAGAAAGAAATTAGAAAAGCTAAAAGAAGATATGAGGTTGCTTTGGCAAGTAAGGTGAAAGTAAATCCAAAGGGTTTCTACAGCTGTATTAATAGCAAAAGGATAACGAGGGATAAAATTGTTCCATTAGAGAGACAGAGTGGACAGCTATCTGCAGAGCCAAAAGAGATGGGGGAGATATTGAACAATTTCTTTTCTTCTGTATTCACCAAGGAGGATATTGAATTATGTGAGGTAAGGGAAACAAGTAGAGTAGCTATGGATACTATGAGATTCAAAGAAAAAGAAGTACTGACACTTTTGAAAAATATAAAAGTGGATAAGTCTCCAGGTCCTGACAGGATATTCCCTAGGACATTGAGGGAAGTTAGTGTAGAAATAGCAGGGGCTATGACAGAAATATTTCAAATGTCATTAGAAACGGGAATAGTGCCCGAGGATTGGCGTACTGCGCATGTTGTTCCATTGTTTAAAAAGGGTTCTAAGAGTAAACCTAGCAATTATAGACCTGTTAGTTTGACTTCAGTGATGGGCAAATTAATGGAAAAGATACTTAGAGATAATATATGTAAGCATCTGGGTAAACAGGGTCTGATTAGGAACAGTCAACATGGATTTGTGCCTGGAAGGTCATGTTTGACTAATCTTCTTGAATTTTTTGAAGAGGTTACCAGGGAAATTGATGAGGGTAAAGCAGTGGATGTTGTCTATATGGACTTTAGTAAGGCCTTTGACAATGTTCCTCATGGAAGGTTGGTTAAGGTTCAGTTGTTGGGTATTAATGCAGGAGTAGCAAGATGGATTCAACAGTGGCTGAATGGGAGATGCCAGAGAGTAATGGTGGATGGCTGTTTTTCAGGTTGGAGGCATGTGACTAGTGGGGTGCCTCGGGGATCTGTGTTGGGTCCACTGTTGTTTGTCATGTACATCAATGATCTGGATGAAAGTGTGGTAAATTGGATTAGTAAGTATGCAGATGATACTAAGATAGGTGGTGTTGTGGATAATGAAGTAGATTTCCAAAGTCTACAGAGAGATTTAGGCCATTTGGAAGAATGGGCTGAAGGATGGCAGATAGAGTTTAATGCTGATAAGTGTGAGGTGCTACATCTTGGCAGGACAAATCAAAATAGGATGTACATGGTAAATGATAGCAAATTGAGGAATGCAGTTGAACAGAGGGATCTAGGAATAACTGCATAGTTCCCTGAAGGTGGAATCTCATGTAGATAGGGTGGTAAAGAAAGCTTTTGATATGCTAGCCTTTATAAATCAGAGCATTGAGTATAGAAGTTGGGATGTAATGTTCCCGTTGTCCCGTGTCAATCCTCTTGTCCCGTGCAGCGGAATGAGACTTCTGAGTAAGATGGCCAAAAATCACAGCTGTAAGTAGTAGCGTTTTTTTCTAAAATCAATATGCAGTGCAAACAGGGTGGTCAAGATTTGAGTTTTAATTAGATAGATTATCATAAAATGCCTTTAGAAATTTCATTGCAACCTGTATGTTGTGGATAAATTATGTGTGAAGCAAGAGTGTTTCTGTACCAATAGCAAAAACGACCCATGCTGGGATCATGTCATGATAATTTTCGGTTCTTCACAGAAAAGATGCTTGCATCAATCTGTAGTGTGCATGGTTAAGCATATATGTTACCATGGTCCAGGATTTATTGACACAGGTTGAATAATCCAACCACATTTTTAGGTTGGCAAAAGTCCTGGAGAAACTCAGCGGGTGCAGCAGCATCTATGGAGCAAAGGAAATAGGCAACGTTTCGGGCCAAAACCCTTCTTCAGACTGATGGTGGGTGGGGGGCGGGGAGAAGAAAGGAAAAAGGAAGAGGAGGAGCCCGAGGGCCGAGGGAGAGCTGAGAAGGGAAGGAGTGCATATTTTAATGTTAGGAGCATTGCAAGAAAGGTGGTGAACTTAGAGCGTGGATTGACACCTGGAAGTATGATGTTGTGGTGATCAGTGAAACATGGTTGCAGGAGGGCTGTGATTGGAAACTAAATATTCCAGGATTTTGTTGCTTCAGGTGTGATAGAATTGGAGGGGCAAGAGGTGGAGGTGTTGCATTGCTTGTCAGGAAAGATATTACAGCAGTGCTTTGGCAGGATAGATTAGAGGGCTCATCTAGGGAGGCTATTTGGGTGGAACTGAGAAGTGGGAAAGGTGTAGCAACACTTATAGGGGTGTATTGTAGACCGCCAAATGGGGAGCGAGAATTGGAAGAGCAAATATGTAAGGAGATAGCAGATATTAATAGTAAGCACAAGGTAGTGATTGTGGGAGATTTCAATTTTCCACACAGCATTTTTTGCAGCAATACATAGAGGTACCTACTAAAGAAGGGGCAGTGCTGGACCTCCTGATAGGAAATGAGACGGGTCAGGTGGCGGAGGTATGCGTTGGGGAGCACTTTGAGTCCAGTGATCACAATACCATTAGTTTCAATATAATTATGGAGAGGGTCAGAACTGGACCTAGGGTTGAGATTTTTGATTGGAGAAAGGCCAACTTTGATGAGATGCGAAAGGATTTAAAAGGAGTGAATTGGGACATTTTGTTTTATGGGAAGGATGTAGAAGAGAAATGGAGGACATTTAAAGGGGAAATTTTAAGAGTACAGAATCTTTATGTCCCTGTTCGGTTGAAAGGAAATAGTAAACATTGGAAAGAGCCATGGTTTTCAAGGGAAATTGGACACTTGGTTTGGAAAAAGAGAGAGATCTACAATAATTATAGGCAGCATGGAGTGAATGAGGTGCTTGAGGAGTATAAAGAATGTAAAAAGAATCTTAAGAAAGAAATTAGAAAAGCTAAAAGAAGATATGAGGTTGCTTTGGCAAGTAAGGTGAAAGTAAATCCAAAGGGTTTCTACAGCTGTATTAATAGCAAAAGGATAACGAGGGATAAAATTGTTCCATTAGAGAGACAGAGTGGACAGCTATCTGCAGAGCCAAAAGAGATGGGGGAGATATTGAACAATTTCTTTTCTTCTGTATTCACCAAGGAGGATATTGAATTATGTGAGGTAATGGAAACAAGTAGAGTAGCTATGGATACTATGAGATTCAAAGAAAAAGAAGTACTGACACTTTTGAAAAATATAAAAGTGGATAAGTCTCCAGGTCCTGACAGGATATTCCCTAGGACATTGAGGGAAGTTAGTGTAGAAATAGCAGGGGCTATGACAGAAATATTTCAAATGTCATTAGAAACGGGAATAGTGCCCGAGGATTGGCGTACTGCGCATGTTGTTCCATTGTTTAAAAAGGGTTCTAAGAGTAAACCTAGCAATTATAGACCTGTTAGTTTGACTTCAGTGATGGGCAAATTAATGGAAAAGATACTTAGAGATAATATATGTAAGCATCTGGGTAAACAGGGTCTGATTAGGAACAGTCAACATGGATTTGTGCCTGGAAGGTCATGTTTGACTAATCTTCTTGAATTTTTTGAAGAGGTTACCAGGGAAATTGATGAGGGTAAAGCAGTGGATGTTGTCTATATGGACTTTAGTAAGGCCTTTGACAATGTTCCTCATGGAAGGTTGGTTAAGGTTCAGTTGTTGGGTATTAATGCAGGAGTAGCAAGATGGATTCAACAGTGGCTGAATGGGAGATGCCAGAGAGTAATGGTGGATGGCTGTTTTTCAGGTTGGAGGCATGTGACTAGTGGGGTGCCTCGGGGATCTGTGTTGGGTCCACTGTTGTTTGTCATGTACATCAATGATCTGGATGAAAGTGTGGTAAATTGGATTAGTAAGTATGCAGATGATACTAAGATAGGTGGTGTTGTGGATAATGAAGTAGATTTCCAAAGTCTACAGAGAGATTTAGGCCATTTGGAAGAATGGGCTGAAGGATGGCAGATAGAGTTTAATGCTGATAAGTGTGAGGTGCTACATCTTGGCAGGACAAATCAAAATAGGATGTACATGGTAAATGATAGCAAATTGAGGAATGCAGTTGAACAGAGGGATCTAGGAATAACTGCATAGTTCCCTGAAGGTGGAATCTCATGTAGATAGGGTGGTAAAGAAAGCTTTTGATATGCTAGCCTTTATAAATCAGAGCATTGAGTATAGAAGTTGGGATGTAATGTTAAAATTGTACAGGCTTTGGTGAGACCAATTCTGGAGTATGGTGTACAATTTTGGTCACCCAATTATAGGAGGGATGTCAACAAAATAGAGAGAGTACAGAGGAGATTTACTAGAATGTTGCCTGGTTTTCAGCAACTAGGTTACAGAGAAAGGTTGAATAAGTTAGGTCTTTATTCTTTGGAGCGCAGAAGGTTAAGGGGGGACTTGATAGAGGTCTTTAAAATGATGAGAGGGATAGACAGAGTTGACGTGGATAAGCTTTTCCCATTGAGAGTAGGGAATATTCAAACAAGAGGACATGACTTCAGAATTAAGGGACAGAAGTTTAGGGGTAACATGAGGGGGAACTTCTTTACTCAGAGAGTGGTAGCTGTGTGGAATGAGCTTCCAGTGGAAGTGGTGGAGGCAGGTTCGATTTTATCATTTAAAAATAAATTGGATAGGTATATGGACGGGAAAGGAATGGAGGGTTATGATCTGAGTGCAGGTAGATGGGACTAGGGGAAAATAAGTGTTCGGTACGGACTTGTAGGGCCGAGATGGCCTTTTTCCGTGCTGTAATTGTTATATGGTTATATGGAGACAGCAAGGGCTACCGGAAATTGGAGAATTCAATGTTTATGCCGCTAGGGTGCAGACTGCCCAAGCGGAATATGAAGTGCTGCTCCTCCAATTTCTGGTGGTGCTCACTCTGGCCATGGAGGAGGCCCAGGACAGAGAGGTCGGATTCGGAATGGGAGGGGTAGTTGAAGTGCAGAGCCACAGGGAGGTCAGGTTGGCTAATGCGGATTTAGTTCGGCGAAACGATCGCCAAGCCATGCTACACTTGTCGCTTTACCTCCCCCCTCGACTCCATTCAAGGATCCAAGCAGTCGTTCCAGGTGCGACAGAGGTTCACCTGCATCTCCTCCAACCTCATCTATTGCATCCGCTGCTCTAGATGTCAGCTGATCTACATCGGTGAGACCAAGCGTAGGCTTGGCGATCGTTTCGCCTATCCATGTTCTCCAGAGATGCTGCCTGACCCACTGAGTTACTGCAGCACTCTGCAAAACGTCACCTCTCCTTGTTCTCCAGACATGCTGCCTGACCCGCTGAGTTACACCAGCACTCTGTGAAATGTCACCTATCCATGTTCTCCACAGATGCTGAATGACCCGCTGAGTTACTCCAGCACTCTGTGAAATGTCACCTATCCATGTTCTCCACAGATGCTGCCTGACCCGCTGAGTTACTCCAGCACTCTGTGAAACATTGCCTATCCATGTTCTCCACAAATGCATGAGAGGGGAGCTGGCCAAGGTAGACTGGAAAGAGATCCTGGCAGGAATGACAGTAGAACAGCAATGGCAGAAATTTCTGGGCATAATCCGGAAGACGCAGGATCATTTCATTCCAAAAAGGAAGAAAGATTCTAAGGGGATTAGGAGGCAACCGTGGCTGACAAGAGAAGTTAGGGATATAATAAAACTAAAAGAAAATATGTATAACACAGCAAAGAGTAGCCTGAAGCCAGAGGATTGGGAAACTTTCATAGGACAACAGAGGGAAACAAAACGGGCAATACGGGCTTAAAAGATGAAGTACGAAGGGAAGCTGGCCAGGAATATAAAGAAGGACAGTAAAAGCTTATTTAAATATGTTAAGGGGAAAAGAGTAGCAAAGTCAATTGTGGGTCCCTTGAAGGCAGACACGGGTGAAATTATTATGGGCAACAAGGAAATGGCAGAAGAGTTGAATAGATACTTCGGATCTGTCTTCACTAAGGAAGCCACAAACAATCTCCCAGATGTACTGGAGGACAGAGGATCTAAGGGGGTAGAGGAACTAAAATAAATTTTCATTAGGCGAGAAATAGTATTGGGTAAGCTAATAATAATAATAATAATGGATGGGATTTATATAGCGCCTTTCTAATACCTGATGGTCTGTATCCCAGGGTCCTCAGGGAGGTGGCTCTAGAAATAGTGGACGCATTGGTGATCATTTTCCAATGTTCAATAGATTCAAGGTCAGTTCCTGTGGATTGGAGGATAGCTAATGTTATCCCACTTTTCAAGAAAGGAGCGAGAGAGAGAAAACGGGGAATTACAGACCAGTTAGCCTGACTTCGGTGGTGGGAAAGATGCTGGGTCAATTATTAAAGAGGTAATAATGGGGCATTTGGATAGCAGTAAAAGTATTAGTCCAAGTCAACATGGATTTATGAAAGGGAAATCATGCTTGACTAATCTTCTGGAAATTTTTGATGCGACAAATAAAATGGATGAAGATGTGCCAGTGGATGTAGTGTATCTAGACTTTCAGAAAGCCTTTGATAAGGTCCCGCACGGGAGACTGGTTACTAAAATTAGAGCACATGACATTGCGTGTAGGGTGTTGACATGGATAGTAAATTGGTTGGCAGACTGGAAGCAAACAGTAGGAGTGAACGGGTCCTTTTCAGAATGGCAGGCACTGGTGAGTGGAATGCCGCAAGGCTCGGTGTTGGGGCCGCAACTGTTTACCATATATATTAATGATTTTGTAGAGGGAATTAGGAGCAACACTAGCAAGTTTGCGGATGACACAAAGCTGGGTGGCAGTGTGAACTGTAAAGAGTATGTTAGGAGAATGCAGGGTGACCTGGACAGGTTGAGTGAGTGGGCAGATGCGTGGCAGATACAGTATAATATAGATAAATGTGAGGTTATCCACTTTGGCGGCAAAATAGAGGGGGCAGATTATTTTCTCAATGGGGTTAGGTTAGGTAAGGGGGAGGTGCAGCGAGGGCGTCTTTGTACACCGGTCACTGAAAGTTGGCGTGCAGGTACAGCAGGCAGTGAAGAAAGCGAATGGAATGTTGGCCTTCATAACAAGAGGATTTCAGTATAGGAGTAAAGAGGTTCTTCTGCAGTTGTATAGGGCTCTGGTGAGACCACATCTGGAGTATTGAGTACAGTTTTGATCTCCTAATTTGAGGAAGGACGTCTTTGTGATTGAGGCAGTGGAGCGTAGGTTCACGAGATTGATCCCTGGGATGGCGGGACTGTCATATGAGGAAAGATTGAAAAGACTAGGCTTGTATTCACTGGAGTTTAGAAGGATGAGGGGGAATCTTATAGAAACATATAAAATTATAAAAGGACTGGACAAGCTAGATGCAGGAAAATTTTTCCCAATGTTGGGCGAGTCCAGAACCAGGGGCCACAGTCTTAGAATAAAGGGGAGGTCATCAGACTGAGGTGAGAAAAAACCTTTTCATCCAGAGAGTTGTGAATTTATGGAATTCCCTGCCACAGAGGGCAGTGGAGGCCAAATCACTGGATGGATTTAAGAGAGAGTTAGATAGAGCTCTAGGGGCGAGTGGAGTCAAGGGACATGGGAAGAAGCAGGCACGGGTTATTGATAAGGGACGATCAGCCATGATCACTATGAATGGCGGTGCTGGCTCGAAGGGCCGAATGGCTTCCTCCTGCACCTATATTCTATGTTTCTATGTTTAAAAGTCAACTGAACAGGTACATGCATAGAAAAGGTTTTGAGGGATATGGGCCAAACATGGCCAGGTAGGACTGGCGTAGAAAAGGGGCATCTTTGGGCAAATTGGGTTGAAAGGCCTGTTTCTGTGATGTATGGTGTTAAAGCCCTGTCCCACTTACGTGTTCTTGGCACGCTAATTACGCGACCTCGTAGTCGCGTTGAGCCTCGACGGTCCCGCGAAGGTCACGCGCGACTTCATTCGACCGCACAGCCGTCTGGAGCATGTGCTGACATTTGAAGATGGACACAAAGATGGAGTAACACAGCGGGACCGGCAGCATCACTGGAGAGAAGCAATGGGTGAAAGAAGTGTTTTGTCCCAAAACGTCACCCATTGCTTCTCTCCAAAGATGCTGCCGGTCCCACTGAGTTACTCCGGCATTTTGTGTCTATCTTCAATTTCTTGGCCCCGCTTTTTTTTTTTTTTTTCCGTAAATGTTTTTTTATTAGATTTTTAAACAAATGTACAATTTACAAGGGAAGGTAGAAAGCTCAAACAATTTAAAAAACACTAAATTATCAAATTAAAATATTAACATTTTTATCTATAATATATTCAGCCTCCTGCGGTGACCAGCTCCCGACCCTCCCCTCTCTGTACCGGGTGCCCATAAATTAATAGCGTTGGACTAAAATGTAGCCAAAACTTGAGGAGCAGCCCTTCAGATACCGAACAGGGGCTGCAACCTCTCACACTCTATGTACACGTGGAACACGGTCTCTTCCTCACCACAGAAATGACAAGCAGGGGTAGAGTCCGTGAACCGGCTCAAGTACCTATTACAGGCCACGGCTTTGTGCAACACTCTCCACTCTAGGTCCTCGATGTAAAGGGGGAGGACTCCCTTGTAGAGAGACCTCCACTGGGGACCGCTCCCCTCATCAGGTTGTAACACGGAACGCCAGGGTGTGTCTGGACGGAAGACGAGGGCGAGGAAGTGGAGAGTGTGCAAGAGCAGCCTGTACAGTACGCGCCTCTCAGCGTCACAGAACGTCAGCTGGGCATCTCGGAAAGGCGGCTCATGTTGCATGGGGCCGGCTCTCGGGGAGGGACCCGGGCCATGGGCCCTATGAACAATTCAGACTGAGCGGGGGTAAGCTCGCCCGGAATCGCTCCATGCACACGCCTCTCCTCGACACCCACCGTCACAGCCACGACACCCCCCTCCCCCTGAGGAGCAGGGCCCTGGCTGAAGGTGACCAAATTCCTGGCTTTCAGGAGGTCACGGTAAAAGCTAGGCAACTCCCGCCTAGCGCGTTGACCCATGCCCGCTACCGGGAGCCGTGAGCCCTCCTGAAGGCAGCGCCCCTGGCGGAAAAAGTACGTCGCCAGCACGTGCCATTTAGGAGGGTAGTCCGAGTAGACGTACCTCCGCAGGGTCCTGAGTCGTAGAGCCGCCACCTGGGTACGAATACAGACCAGTGCCTGACCACCCTCCTCCAATGGGAGACGCAGAACCCCAGCAGAGACCCAGTGGTTCCTCTCAACCCAGAAGAAGTTGACCAATCTCCTCTGTAACATGGTTATAAAATAAGAGGACGGGACCATAGTGGCCATCCGGTACCACAGCAGAGAGGCCACCAGCTGGTTTATAACTACAGCCCTGCCCCGGTAAGAGAGCACACCAAGTAGGCCTGACCAACGTCCCAGCCGGGCGACCACTTTCGCCTCCAGCTCCTGCCAGTTCGCCGGCCACCCCCCTCAGCGGGACTCAGGTAGACCCCCAGATAGAGGAGGTGCGTGGTACTCCACGCAAAACCTGCCATCTCCTCCGGCAGGGAGTCCACCAGCCACCCACCTACCAAGAGACCAGAACACTTCACCCAGTTGATCTTGGCGGAGGAAGCAGCCGAGAAAACCTGCTGGCACTCACGCATCCTCCGCAGGTCAGCAGGGTCGGTGAACATCAGAATGACATCATCGGCATAGGCCGAGAGGACCACCTCCATCCCCGGCCCCGGTAAAGCCAGGCCTGTCAACCGCCTCCGGAGAAGGCACAGGAAAGGCTCGACACAGATGGAATACAGCTCGCCGGACATGGGACATCCCTGACGAACCCCACTCCCAAATGGAATGGGGGCCAACAAAGAGCCGTTGACCTTAACAAGGCATTCTGCAGCAGTGTAAAAAAGTAGGACCCAGGCCACAAAGTGTGGTCCAAATCCGAACGCCTGCAGAGTCCCCAGAAGGTACTCGTGCTCCACCCTGTCGAACGCCTTCTCCTGGTCGAGGGAGAGAAATGCGTCAGATGGATCAGGTCCCGGACCAGATGAATATTGTCTTGGATGGACCGGCCCGGGACTGTGTACGACTGGTCAGGGTGAATCATCTGGGACAGCACGGGGCCCAGGCGATTCGCCAATGCCCGTGCAAAAACTTTATAGTCCGTGCTGAGGAGAGAGACCGGGCGCCAGTTCTTCAAAAGGCGGAGATCGCCCTTCTTGGGCAGCAGGACAACGACTGCCCTGCGCCACGAGAAAGGCATCTCCCCAGTCGCCAGGCTCTCCCCCAGGACCTTCATATAGTCACCCCCCAGGACATCCCAGAAGGCTCTAAGGTACTCCACAGTCAGCCCATCCAGCCCTGGAGACTTGCCCCCCTTGAGCTGGTGCAGGGCACCAGTCAACTCCTCCAAAGTTAGGGGATCATCCAGGTGTTCAGCCACATCATTGCACACAGCGGGTAAGCCCTCCCACAGGACCTCTTGCGCCTCCCCACTCGATGTGCCTGCCGAGAACAGTCTTGTAGAAAGACCGAACCGAGGCACCAATGCTCTCTGGATCTGTGACAGAGGAGCCATCATCCGCAAGCAACTCAACAAGCTGCCTGCGGGCTCCTCGCCCCTTCTCCAGAGAAAAGAAAAAGGGGGAGGCGCAGTCCAGATCGTGCAACATCTGGACTCGCGACCTCACATAGGCACCCCGGGACCTCCTAAGCTGCAAGTCCCTCAGTGCTCCCTTCTTCTCCTGGTACTCCTCCCACTCACACGAAGCCCCACCAGTCTGATCCAGACGTGCCTCCGAGTCAAGCAACTCTCTCTCAAGCCGTCCGATCTCGGAGTCTCGCCCCTTAGTCGACCCCCTCGCGTAGTCCTGGCAAAACAGATGGACGTAGGCCTTCCCCACGTCCCACCATTGCCTTAGGGAAAGGAAACGCCCCTGCCTTTCTCTCCACTTCGCCCAGAACTGCCTGAATGAATCCTGGAATTGGCGATCCTCCAACAGCTGGCTATTAAAATGCCAGTACGCGGACCCAGCCCGTGTGCGCATCGGGATAAAATCCACTCGCACCGATCTTGGGGGCGTACACATTAATGAAGTGTAATGGCACGCCATCCAAGCGCACGGATACAGCAAACGGCCTGGTACAATGTCCTGCACTTTGAGGATCTCTGGCTGGAAAGACGGGGCCAACAGGAAGGCCACTCCACTCGAATTTGAGCTGAGATGACTCATGTAGACCCTCCCTTCCCACTCCAGGAGCCAGGTGGGTTCATCACTAGCCACAGTGTGTGTTTCCTGCAGGAAGCTCACCGCATACCTCCCGTCCCTGAGCACTGAGAGATGGTGAAACCTACGGAGAGACCCCCTGCCCCCGTTGATATTCAGGCTGGCTATAGTGAGCTTCATTTTGAAAGTACACTAGACCTTTTACCCGCCCCCGGTGAAGGATTGGAGCCGGCCCTAACCTTCTGCCCTCTCTTTAAGGCCTTAAAAAGCTCTTGGAACTGGCGCCTCTCATTTCTTATTAGCCCCGCCTCATTCCCCTTCTTCTGAAGGATGGCATAAATGGACTGCATGGGCGCCCTCAGATCCGACCAGCGGGCGACAGCCAAATCCACCTTGTTCCTACTCCCTCTAGTGTCCTTTAAGAACTTCCAAAGTTCCCAGACTTCGACAAGTCGAGACATGGGGCCGCGGGTGGAGCAGTCCGTTAACTCACTGTCGATGGACTCCGCGACTCCTCCTCCTCGCACTCAATGTCCGAGCCCGAGTCTGGAAGGTTTTGCTTCTACAGTTGGTCATATACATCACAAATTTGGTCTGGAGATATTTCAGTTGTAATTTTAACGTTAATTCTGAAGTGGGAATGATGGAAACAGCGTTTATCAATATATTTTTTTAAATCTGGTGCGTACAAACTGGGTATCTTCATTGCTGTTCACGACATATTCATCTAATCTAAATGTCCGGTAATGTGGCGTTTTGACACCTTTAAACATATTGCCAAAAGAACATTTGCTGCATTTGATGTCCTTTGGCGATCTCTTGTCAGTTAGTGTAATGTTTAACCTGTCAGATGGGTAAAGTCGGTTTTAACAGCTATTATCATAAAAATGTCCTTGCAACCTGTATATTTTGTTGTGGATAAATTATGTGGGAAGCGAGAGTGTTTATGTACCAATAGCAATAACGACCCATGAGCATGTCTTGATAATTTTTGGTCCTTCACAGAAAACATGCTTGCATCAATCTGTAGCCTGCATGGTTAAGCATATATGTTACCATGGTCCAGGATTTATTGACACAGGTTGATTATACGCTGAATAATCCAACCACATTTTTGTTTGGAAGTGGAAAGAAATAATGGAAATTGCATTCATTGCAACGTGTAAAAAGAGTTGAGATACTGTATTATAATTTTGCTGTATGTCATTGTGGTATATATCATGTCTAGATTGGTGAATATGTTTTGTTTGTGACTATTTGAAGCAGAAATAATATGTGAATGCTTCATTGAGCATAATTACGACTGGTAACTACTCACTTCGTCCGAGCACCTTAATGCACGCGTTAAGCAAGCCGTCTTAAATGACCACCTAAACTGTCATTTGGCAACCTAAAAAGCTGCCTAGGTTGCCCGGCTGGCAACAGGGAAAAAAGTTAGGTGAGGGCCCTGGGGAGTGGAGAAGGGGGTGAAGAGTGGAGCGGGGACAAGGGAAGAAGGGGGGAGGAGAAGGGTGGGGGGGTGGGGGGGAGAGAGAGGGGAGTTCAGTTACGGAGAAGGAGGGATTGGGGCGGGAGGAGGGAAGTGGGGGGTGGAGGAGAGAGGGGAGTTCAGTTACATTCACTGAATCCATCCCTGTGAAAAGTTGGAGATGGCGATTGGATCTGGAAGCGGACCAATACATCTGTAAATAAAGCTGGACAGACATCTTTTCATTTGCACAATTGATTTTATTGTATTAATTTTAATATATTAATGATTAAAATCCATACATTGATGGAAGAATATTTTACAGCCCATCTGTGGTCCCTAACCCCAACCCTAACCCTAACCGGTCTTCACCTGCAGGACAGCATGCGTCAGTGTGTGACAGGGCACACGGCATGATGAGACATCCAGATGTCGCCCTGGATTTTGAACATTCCAAAATCCAGAGGTGACAGGGAATCACCGTGAGTCACTACATGCGTCACCACGCATCAGGCCGCGTCACGACCCAACCACGACGCGACAACCTCTTTTCAGGCTGTCGCCGAAAATGTCACCCAAGTGGGACAGGCCTCTCACGCTGCGAAACTTGAGGGCAAGGCTTTCGAAGGCGGCGTCGCCGGCAAACTTCTCCCTGGCCAGGTTCTCGATCACCTCAGACTCGAGTCCGCAGTGCTCGAAGAAACTGTCCAAGCCTGAGCAGGCTCGGAAGCGGCATCTGAGGTCGGAGCGCGAGCGCCATAATCCGCCTTCACCAACCTGCCGCCGCTTGAGCGACCTGATGCTGCTTCTCGTGGCGCTGCTGGCGTGGTTACTTGTGCACCCTGGGATAGAGCTGGCGTGGCGACTGGTGCTTCCTGGGGCGCTGCTGGAGTGGGTACTTGTGCACCGTTGGGTGCTGCTGGTGTACTTGTGCACCTTTGGGTGCTCCTGGTGTAGGTACTTGTGCACCCTGGGTTGTTGCTGGCGAGGCTGCTGTTTCTCCCTGGAGTGCTGCTCATGTGGTTACATGTGAACCCTGGAGGGCTGCTGGTGTGGTTACTTGTGCACCGTGGGATGCTGCAGCCTGTCCCCTCTGCTAATTCTCCCCCTTCCGACGTTGCTGCTCCTGTTGCCAGCCCCTGCTGCTTGTCGCCCCGGCCGCTAGAGCCGGGCAGTAGCCACCGGACCAGGCTGCCAGTGCCCTTGAAACTGCGGGCGCTGCTGGTGGCCGCCGCTCCTCACATAAACTCGCACTTCTGCCGGTACATGACTAGCGAGTAGGGCCTGAGCTGCCTCTTGGAGCTGGAGCGACGCACAATGTCAGGTGGGAGCCCCAGCTGCCCGCTCTGCTGGGGGCTGCCGGAGGCCAGTTAAGTCTTCATCCTGCTGCTGGCCCCGCTGCCGCTGCCTTCCCCAGAGGCAGAGCTGCCCCAAACCATTGGGCTCCACTTTGCACCACCTCGCCGTCTGGCTCTTCAAGTGCTTGGCCTTGTCGGCAGCCAGTCTCTCCACAGCGCTCTGCCGACCCGTCCTGTCCCCCTCCATTTGACTGCGGGGGTAGCCGGGACCCTAGGACATGAGCCTTAGCGGCAGAGAGATGCTCGCCACGGGCGGCAAGCTTGCAGTGGGCACGATCTCGCTCGGCATCTTACTTTTATCCAGCCAACGAGGACAAACACGTTTTCACATCTGCAAAGAAGGACTTCCATGAGCAATGACAGGCTGTCTGCAATTGCCTTCATCAACATTCACTATGACTTTGCCCATAACTTGGACAAAGTGGTGACTAGGTTTGCGCAGTTACATTCCTGGAAAATGGAACTGGAAAACAAGATTTATGGCTAAATGGCAATATATGCAGGCGTGCCATGAGTGTCTATTGCCTGCATCACTACACCAGGACTTCCATGAGCAATGACAGGCTGTTTGCACTCGCCTTAATGCACATTCACTATGACTTTGCCCATGACTTGGACAAAGTGGCGAGTAGGTTTGCACAGTTACATTCTCGGGAAACTGAACTATTTCATGTTGAAGTTGATGTGATGTGAAGTTGTTAGGTCAGGAGGACCATTAACGGTGTACTGCACACACTAACACAGTCTAACAGTAACAGGCAATCAAATCAACACACAAAACATTTTCTAAAAAAAAGTTTTCTTTAAATTTGGTGCAAAAAGCTCCAAAATAAGGCTCAGAATGCACCAGAGAGCATCTAAAACCACAAAGCTTTAGCCCCTTAAGCGGCCCATGGAACCCGGACGTGAGGGGCTTCCCGCTTGTGATGTGCACTGCGTGCACATTTTTCACATAAAATTTTTAGAAGCTTGTCATGCCACCCCCCTTTATGAAAAGCTTCGTACGGGCCTGGGTTTAGGACCCTTCTTCAGACTGATTGAAGGGCAGGACGAAAGAAAGCTGGAAGCCAGAAGGCTTGTAGGTTAATTGGTGTCTGTAAATTGCTTCTACTTTGCAGAAGCTTAGTTTAATTTATTGTCATGTGCACAGTAAAAAGCTTTTGTTGCGTGCTAACATGACAACAGAAAGACAATACATGATTACAATCGAGCCATCCACAGGGTACAGAAATATGATCAAGGGAATAACGTGAATAACGCTTAGTGCAAGCTAAACTTCATTAAAATCTGATTTAAGGTTGTCCGGGCATCTCCAATGAGGAAGAGAGTAGCTCAAGGCCGCACTCTAGTTGTCGATGGAATGGTTCAGTTGCCTGATAACAGAAAGTGGGATAGCATTGAGCTGGTGTGAAAGGGAATTCAATAGATGGTGTGAACTCGATGGTCCGAAGGGCCTGTTTCCCTTCTGTATCTCTAAACTTAACTGACCGCAGGCCTGAGGAATGATTGCAATCGACTGGTAAAATAATGGGGTAGCATTTTTCTAAGATACACACAAAATAGGGTCAGGCAGTATCTGTGGGGAGAAGGAATGGGTGAGGTTTCGGGTCGAGACCCTTCTTCAAACTGATAGTCAGGGGAGAGGGAGTCTGGAGATAAGGAAGGGTAAGGTGTGAAAATAACAGATCAAAGCAGACGATGCAGATCGAAGCGGAGCATTTTTCTAACACTTGTTTGTTTTCAAGTAACAGGTAACCCTTATTAAATCCCTTTCAGTAGATCCTCAGTGCCCCCCTCCCTCTCCCACTAGGGGCGCTGCATTGATGTTTTTCAATCTTTTTTTATCTTTGTCTGTTTTAAAAGTATGTTTTGGAGGTTTCTTTAGTTTTTCTATGTGGGGGATGGGGTGTAGGGTAAGGGGAAAACCGTTTCCCAGTCACTTCCTGGCGAGGATGCGACTATTCTCCGAGTTGCGTCCTCGCCCCCCTCCTCTCGGCCTACCAACTGGATTGGCACGGCCTTTCCTGCCGGGGAACGGACCAGAGCTTCAGTGGCGGGGCAGCACTGGATTCACCGCGGAGCGAGCGATGCCTTACCTGGATCGCCCTTTGAAGCTGCGGAGTGTCGGGCCTGCTGCTTCAACATCGTGGAGCTGTGGTTTGTAGAGCTTCCAGTGCGGGCGGCGCTGACTTCAACATCGTGGACTCCTGGGATCTTTTGTCGTGGGTCGCCAGGGTGAATCTCCACCCAGCGTGGCCTGTGGACTTCGGGAGCCGCTGACTCTGGTAGGAAATGGCCGATTCGGATGTCCAAGCCCCTGAGGTTCTCCCGTTCCGACATCGGGGTTCCAGCATCCTGGTGAGAGGCCCTGAACATCGGGCGGCTTGTAGTGGCGACACAATCCCAAGGACCACAAGTGCACCATCTTGGGGACTTCCTGCAGCTCCACGTCGCCACATCCGGAGTACAACAAGCAGAACGAGGAAAATTGCATCATCCACGTCAGTCTCGAGAAAGGCAATGGGAAGGTGTACACAATAGCATTGTGGTACGTGCGTGGCATTCTTTCACGGCTCAGATACTACTTTATACCGATTCGGATGTCCAAGCCCCTGAGGTTGTTCTCCCGTTACGACGTCGGAGTTCCATGATTCCGGCGAGAGGGCCTGAACATCGGGCCGCCTGTAGTGGCGACAGTGAAAGGTGCGGGAGCCCCCCGACCACGGGTGAACAACAGAGGACAACAGAGGAGGATGACTGAACTTTGGTGCCTCCCCTCACAGTGGGAAACTTTGATTCCGCTGTGTGGGGATATCTATGTTAAAGACTATCATGTTCTGTGCTCTTTTTTATTCGTATGGCTGTATAATGACCACACATTTCACTGTACCAATTGGTACGTGACAAATAAATGTCTCTAGTCTCACTTGTCTTGTCTCAATACACCTACACTTTTTCCCTTCCTCTCCAGGTGACCAGTTTTTTGGTGTAACTGTATGGTAAATTAAATTTCATTGTACCTCGGTACACGTAATCACAGAGGACCATTGAAATGTTTATCAGACGGGTGATCAGGTAGCCCTCATAGGCCTAGTGTTCAGCAAAATGGTCGCCCAGTCTACGTTTGGAAATGTACTCATTGTTTTTTTTCTCTTCTGCCCCGAGTTGGTCATTCCAGACGGCAGCAACATCTATTACGCGGTAGGCCCCTCTGCGAACTTTGATTTCATCCAGAGGAAAAAGAAGAACTGCAGACAGGTAGGAAATGTCTCGGCCAACTCGGGCAGTCTAGTGTGGGAAGGTACTTGGTGATCATTTTCCAATGTTCAATAGATTCAGGATCAGTTCCTGTGGATTGTAGGATAGCTAATGTTATCCCACTTTTCAAGAAAGGAGTGAGAGAGAAAATGGGGAATTACAGACCAGTTAGCCTGACCGATGGTGGGAAAGATGCTGGAGTCAATTATTAAAGAGGTAATAATGGGGCATTTGCATAGCAGTAAAGGGATTAGTCCAAGTCAGCATGGATTTATGAAAGGCAAATCGTGATTGGCTAATCTTCTGGAATTTTTGAGGATGTGACAAGTAAAATGGATGAAGGGGAGCCAGTGGATGTAGTGTATCTAGGTTTTCAGAAAGCCTTTGATAAGGTCCCGCACGAGAGACTGGTGACTAAAATTAGAGCACATGGTTTTGGGGGTAGGAAGTTGACGGATAGAAAATTGGTGGGCAGACAGGAAGCAAAGAGTAGGAGTGATCAGGTCCTTTTCAGAATGGCAGGCAGTGACGAGTGGAGTGCCACAAGGCTCGGTGTTGGGGCCACAACTGTTTACCATATATATTAATGATTTGGAAGAGGGAATTAGGAGCAACACTAGCAAGTTTGCAGATGACACAATGCTGGGTGGCAGTGTGAATTGTGAAGAGGATGTTAGGAGATTGCAGGGTGACCTGGTCAGGTTGAGTGAGTGGACAGATGCGTGGCAGATGCAGTATAATATAGATAAATGTGAGGTTATCCACTTTGGTGGCAAAAACAAGGGGGAAGTTTATTATCTCAATGGGGTTAGGTTAGTTAAGGGGGAGGTGCAGCAAGACTTGGGTGTCCTTGTACACCGGTCACTGAAAGTTGGCGTGCGGGTACAGCAGGCAGTGAAGAAAGCTAATGGAATAACAAGAGGATTTCTGTATTGTAGAGGTTCTTCTGCAGTTGTATAAGGCTCTGGTAAGACCACATCTGGAGTATTGTGTACAGTTTTGTTCCACTAATTTGAAGAAGGACATCCTTGTGACTGGGGCAGTGCAGCATAGGTTCACGAGATTGATCCCTGTGAAAGATTGAAAAGACTAGGCTTGTATTCACTGGAGTTTAGAAGGATGAGGGGATATGAGGAGATGAGTCCTGGCCACACACTCATCTCCCTGCTACCTTCAGGTAGAAGGTACAGGAGCCTGAAGACTGCAACAACCAGGTTCAGGAACAGCTACTTCCCCTCAGCCATCAGGCTATTAAACCTGGCTCGGACAAAACTCTGACTATTAGCAACCACTTTCTGTTATTTGCACTACCAGTTTATTTATTCATGTGTGTATATATTTATTACATGGTATATGGACACATTTATCTGTTTTGTAGTAAATGCCTATTATTTTCTGTGTACTTAAGCAAAGCAAGAATTTCATTGTCCTATACAGGGACACATGACAATAAACTCACTTGAACTTGAACTTGAACTTGATATCTTATAGAAACATATAAAATTATAAAAGGACTGGACAGGCTAGCTGTAGGAAAAATGTTCCCAATGTTGGGCGACCCCAGAACCAGGGTCACAGTCTGAGAATAAAGGGGAGGCCATTTAGGACTGAGGTGAGAAAAAACCTTTTCACCCAGAGTTGTGAATTTGATCAATTCCCTGCCACAGAGGGCAGTGGAGGCCATATCACTGGATGGATTTAAGAAAGAGTTGGATACAGCTCTTGGGGCTGGTGGAATCAAGGGATATGGGGAGAAGGCAGGCACGGGTTATTGATTGGGGACCATCAGCCATGATCACAATGAATGGCGGTGCTGGCTCAAAGGGCTGAATGGCCTCCTCCTGCACCTATTTATGCTCTCACTCACTCTCACACCCACTCTCACTCACCCACTCGCTCTCACTCACCCTCTCACTCACTCCCACTCTTCACTCACTCTCACTCACTCACCCACTCACACTAACTCACTCATTCTCTCCCACTCAATCATTGATGCAATCACTCACTCACTCTCACACTCACTCACCTACAATCCCACCCACCCACCCATTCGCTCTCTCACCTACTCACTCTCTCTTCATTCACCCACTCACTCTCACACTGACACTCACTCACCCTCAATCTCACTCACTCTCTCTCACCCTCTCAATCTCTCACTCTTCACTCACTCACCCACTCACACTGACTCACTCTCACTCACTCACTGATGCACTCACTCACTCATCCACTCACTCTCACTCACTCTTCCACTCACTCTCACCCAATCTCACTCATTCTCACTCACATTCTTTACTCAATCTCACTCACCCACACCCTCTCTCTCTCTCTCTTTCACGAACTCACTCACTGTCATACTCACTCACTCACCCACTCACTCACTGTCATACAAATTCACTCACTCTCACTCTTCCCTCACTCACTCACTCACTCTTCAATCTACACCCACTTAATCGCACTCATTCTTCACTCACCGACTCACTCACCCACACACACTTACTCATCAACTCACTCTATCACTCTTCACTTACTCACTCTCACTCTTCATTCACCCACTCTCACTCACACTGACACTCTCACTCTCTAATTCACACTCTCACTTACTCACCCTGTCTCTCGCTCACTCTTCACTCACTCACGCTCATTCTCACTCACTCACTCTCACCCACTCACTCACACTCTCACTAACTCACCCCCACTCTCTCACCCACTCTTCACTCACTCACTCACTCACTCCCTTCACTCATTCACTCTCACTCACTTCACCCTCACTCACCCACCCTCACTCACCCACTCATCTCATTCACTCACTCAGTTACTTCAAAGTGCTGGAGTAACTCCGCAGTCGCTGGGGGGCCTGGTCTGGAAAAAGGCAGGTTTGTGATCCTTAGTGGAGGAGTTTTGATTGAGCGTGTGGATCCTGAGGAAGGATAAAGTGAAACTGAGATCTATGGAGTGAGCTGACTTATTCCAGCACTTTGTGGTGCAGCGGTAGAGTTGCTGCCTTACAGCGCCAGAGACCCGTATTCGACCCTGACCACGGGTGCTGCCTGTATTTACGTTCTCCCTGTGACCACGTGGGTTTTCCCCGGGTGCTCCGGCTTCCTCACACATTCCAAAGACGTGCAGGTTTGTAGGTTAATTGGCTGCTGCAAATCGTAAATTGTCCATGTTGTGTAGGATAGTGTGTGGGGATCGCTGGTCGGTGTGGACTAGGTGGGCCGAAGAGCCTGTTTCCGCGCTGTATCTGCAAAGTTGCTCAAAGAAGACTTGGCTGCTTTTTAAGCAATCATTGTGTTATGCAGAAGCAATACAGTGCAAGTGAAGCTTTGCATGTTGCAAGTGCATCACACCAATATTTAGTTTAGTTTACCTTAGAGAAACAGTCCCTTCGGCCCACTGAATCCATGCCGACCAGCGATCACCCCATTCAGTAGTTCTATGCTACACACTAAGAACAATTTACGGAACCTAACTAACCAATAACCCTGCACATCTTTGGGATGTGAGCGGAAATGGGATATGACAATAAAACATTCTTGACTCTTGAATCCGGAGGAAACCCACGTGTTCACAGGGCGAATGTGCAAACTGCGCATGGACAGCTCCTGAGGTCAGCATCGAACCCTGGTCTCTGGATCTGTGAGGCAGCAACAAATCTCATGATTTTATACACGTTTATAAGATCACCACTCATCCTATATATAGGATGGGAGCAGCTATGCTTGATGATAGAACTGGAAAGTTGGATTGGAAATATCTAAATACCTATCCTTACTGTTTTGTTTTCCAGCCGAATGAATAATCATCTTGCTCATCTGCCCACTCAATCGACACGGCTTCTTCGGGAGTCTCGTCATTGATCGGCACTGTTTCATGCTTGTCTTCCTGCCCCCACAATCCCAAGGACCACACGCGCACCATCTCTGGGACTTCCTGCAGCTCCACAGCGCCACTTCCGCAGTACAACAAGCAGAACG
Source organism: Amblyraja radiata (assembly GCF_010909765.2). Taxonomy (NCBI): domain Eukaryota; kingdom Metazoa; phylum Chordata; class Chondrichthyes; order Rajiformes; family Rajidae; genus Amblyraja; species Amblyraja radiata. The sequence goes on along the minus strand of NC_046004.1, from coordinate 503,822 downwards.
AGGAAAATTGCATTATTCACATCAGTCTCGAGAATGGCAATGGGAAGGTGTACAAAAGCATTGGGGTACGTGCATGGCATTCTTCCACGGCTCAGATACTACTTTATACCGATTCAGATGTCCAAGCCTCTGAGGTTGTTCTCCCATTCCGACGTCGGAGTTCCAGCATTCCGGCGAGAGGGCCTGAACATCGGGCCGCCGGTAGTGGCGACAGTTAGGGGTTCGGGAGACCCCCGACCACGGATGAACAACGGAGGATGACTGAACTTTGGTGCCTTCCCTCACAGTGGGAAACTTTGATTCCACTATGTGGGGATATCTATGTTAAAGACTATCATGTTCTGTGCTCTTTTTTATTCGTACGGCTATATGATGACCACACATTTCAATGTACGAATTGATACATGTGACAAATAAATGTCTCTTGTCTCTCTTGTCTTGTCTCAATAAACCTAGCGTCTGAAGTAAATACTTTTTCCCTTCCTCTCCAGGTGACCAACCAAAACAGGTACCCGTTTGTAATCCAGAGAGCCATGTCAAAGCAGAACCTGGAAGGAGATTGGAAAGAATATCAACTTGTCCAGATCCTCTCAGAAGACAGATGTGAGGAATAAAACATAGGTTCCTTGATGCTGAGGTTGCTGAAAAAAAACAAGATGGATGTGCTATCTGCACTGGTGAGGACTCGGAGGGAGTGCCATGCGTGCAGTGATCTTGGTGTTAACGGAGTCATGGCGCCATGAGAACATCCCGGAGTCTGGTGCGATAGTGGATGGCTTTCTGACTTCGGCGGACAGGGACTGCAGAGGAAGTGATAGCGGTCCGTACAACTCAGGTCACATCACGGTGAAGGAGCGTGTGTGTGGCCCAGACATTGAACTGATGGTTGTGGATCTCCGCTTATGCTGTGTGTGCTGGGGATTCTGTCATGCTGCTGCGGTGGCTGTTTATGATTAATCTTTAAGTAGTTTTGTATCTTAGTACTTTTTTGGTGTGACTGTCTGGTAAATCAAATTTCACTGTGCCTCGGTACACCTGATAACAGAGGACCATTGAAATGTTTATCAGACGGGTGATCAGGTAGGCCTCGTAGGCCTAATGTTCAGCGAAACGGTCACCCAGTCTACGTTTGGAAATGTACTCATTGTTTTTTTTCTCTTCTTCCCCAGAGTTGGTCATTCCAGACGGCGGCAACATCTATTACGTGGTAGGCCCCTCTGCGAACTTTGACTTAATCCTGAGGAAGAAGAAGAACTGCAGTCAGCTAGGAAATGTATCGGCCAACTGGTTAACTAAATGTGGATGTTTGGCTTTGTTTCCTGCAGGGCCACATTCAAACTAGTGAACCACCCTCTCTCCAGTCAGTGGCCAGATGATGAGCACTTTTGGAAAGTGTTTGTATTGGCCTTTTTGAACTTCTAGGCAGATGTTTCCTGTCTATTTCCCCCTCCTTCCCTCCCTCCCTGCCTAAAAATTTAATCTTCTCTTGGATATACAGAACTAGACCCACCTTCAACAAAGGACAGCTGAAAGGGGGTGTTGGTCACCAATGATATTGCACTTGTCTCCAAATTCTGGTAAGCTTTATAGAGAACTGTTATTTTGTGTGTACATTTGTAAATGAGATCTGTGTCATGGAGGGATCAGTGGAGCCGTAGCAGATGCTGAGTGGTCCCAACTATCTGGAAGGTGACTTTTATAGCTTTTCTGTCCTTTTATTCAGGGACAATGTTGGTGTGTTCTGCACAATACTCACACACATACACACTCTCACTCACTGTCTCTCACCCACTCTCACTTACCCACTCTCACTCACCCACTCTCTCACTCACTCTCTCCACTCACTCTCAATCACTCACACTCACTCACACTTCACTCACGCAGTCACTCACACTTCACTCACCCACTCACTCTTCACTCACTCTTATTCACTCACATTCACTCACCCACTCTCACTCACCCACTCGCACTCACTCACCCGCTCCCACTCTCAACTCACATTCACTCTCCCTCTCCCATTCACTCTCATTCCGTGTGCGGACTTGGCATCGAAGGACGAGATGCCTACGCAAAGAGGTGGAAGCCAAATATTCAAACGGAAACGACGCCGAAAAGCCAACTAACCGAAAGGAAACGATGCCGAAAAGCCAAATAACCGAAAGGCCAAACAACCGAAAAGGCGCAAGGCCGAAAAGCCAAATAACCGAAAGGGCGGGACATCTAAAAGCAATTCAACGAACGAGCGCATCGCCAAAAAGCAAAATAACACACATGACGTCGCTTAGGGGGTGGGACTTGTCAGCGATTGGTCCAGACCCCCGCGTCCATCACATCACTGGCCTGGGGAGACGGGAGGATTTTTTATTTTCCTTTGCCGATTTTAGACTTTCCTAAATATAAAATAAAACCCCATGTGATTGGAACTTTCGGTTTATTTAATAAAATAATAATTGGTTCCATAGGTATTTACACCAACTGTAACAATTATATTTTGACTACCACAATACATATACATACACAACCGAGCATCTTGAAGGCCACTGGTCCTTTTGGGTGTGAATCAAGAAACCAGACGATAAAAATGTGACTTTTTTTAAAGCATATTTTAGTTCCCTGAGTCTGGTCAGTGATATGAGTAAGTGTGTTATCGGCGTGAGTTAGTGTCAGCTTGCATGCCCGAGAGACGGGAAGAGCCCTAGTGAGACCACACATGAATGAATTAATTAATGAATGATATCTTTATTTCGAACGATTAAAATAAAGAAGAAAAGATGAAAATGAATAAAAGGAAAATTATATATATACATAAATACATACACGCATACATACATATACATGTACATATATACATACATACATATACACACATACACATATACATAACATATATGTACATACATAAATTAAAAAATCAAAAGCCAATTTCAACATAATACACATTAGACTCGTTCGAAAAGGGATAGGAAGAAGCCTATGCTTGTCAAGTCCTACCCCCATTCTTCACCATTAACAAATGCAAAATTCAATAAAATAAACTAAACAGACAATTCAAATAAAACTACTCCAATCAAGCTATTAAGAAAAAAAGAACAAAAAAAGAAAAGAACAAAAAGAACAAGCACCATTAACATCTGTGAGATTTACATTCTCCTTCCTCATTACTGTGCTTTTCAAAGATATATCTTTTGTACATTTTTTTAAATTGCATTATATTCATACTTTGTTTAATCGTTTCGTCAAGACCATTCCACAAAACCACCCCACAAATGGAAATACCCATACTTTTTAAATTGGTCCGAGCATAATGCTGTTTCAAGTTTAGTTTCCCTCTAAAGTTATAACCCCCCTCTCTGTCTCTGAACAGTTGTTGTATGTTTACAGGTAGCAGTTGATTTTTTGCTTTATAAATTATTTGTGCAGTCTTAAATTGGAGTATTGTGTGCAGTTTTGGTCCCCTAATTTGAGGAACGACATTCTTGCTATTGAGGATGTGCAGCGTAGGTTTACAAGGTTAATTCCCGGGTTGGCGGGACTGTCATATGCTGAGATATTGGAGCAGCTGGGCTTATACACTCTGGAGCTTAGAAGGATGAGAGGGTTGATGTAAGATATGAAAGATATAAGATTGTTAAGGGTTTGGACACGCTAGAGGCAGGGAACATGTTCCCGATGTTGGGGGAGTCCAGAACCAGGGGCCACAGTTTAAGAATAAGGAGTAAGCCATTTAGAATGGAGATGAGCAAACACTTTTTCTCACAGAGAGTGGTAAGTCTGTGGAATTCTCTGCCTCAGAGGGTGGTGGAGGCAGGTTCTCTGGATGCTTTCAAGAGAGAGCTAGATAGGGCTCTTAAAAATAGCGGAGTCAGGGGATATGGGGAGAAGGCAGGAACGAAGTACTGATTGGAGATGATCAGCCATGATCACATTGAATGGCGGTACTGGCTCGAAGGGCCGAATGGTCTCCTCCTGCACCTATTGTCTATTGTGTCCGCGCTGCCTCGGGCCATTATTCCCAGTAAGCAGAATTCTTCCAACTTCCGTGGTCCCCCAGCTGAGGTGGAGGGCGGACATGGCCGGACAGCACTGACCCCGAGAAGAGAGTGCGGGCTGTCCTGAGGGATGCGCTCCTTCGGCCGCTTACATCTTGGTGCTCGGGTTCAGAGTGCCCAGTGTCACCCTCCAGCCCTGGGCTGTCTTGTGTGCGAAGGTACTTGGTGATAATTTTCCAATGTTCAATAGATTCAGGATCAGTTCCTGTGGATTGTGGGATAGCTAATGTTATCCCACTTCTCAAGAAAGGAAAATGTGGAATTACAGATCAGTTAGCCTGATTTTGGTGGTGGGAAAGATGCTGGAGTCAATTATTAAAGAGGTAATAATGGGGTATTTGCATAGCAGTAACGGGATTAGTCCAAGTCAGCATGGATTTATGAAAGGAAAATCGTGCTTGGCTAATCTTCCGGAATTTTTTGAGGATGTGACAAGTAAAATGGATGAAGGGTGGCCAGTGGATGTAGTGTATCTAGGCTTTCAGAAAGCCTTTGATAAGGTCCCGCACGAGAGACTGGTGACTAAAATTAGAGCACATGATTTTGGGGGTAGGAAGTTGACGGATAGAAAATTGGTTGGCAGACAGGAAGCAAAGAGTAGGAGTGATCAGGTCCTTTTCAGAATGGCAGGCAGTGACAAGTGGAGTGCCGCAAGGTTCCGTGTTGGGGCTGCAACTGTTTACCATATACAGTATATTAATGATTTGGAAGAGGGAATTAGGAGCAACACTAGCAAGTTTGCGGATGACACAAAGCTGGGTGGCAGTGTGAACAGTGAAGAGGATGTTAGGAGATTGCAGGGTGACCTGTTCAGGTTGAGTGAGTGGACAGATACGTGGCAGATGCAGTATAATATAGATAAATGTGAGGTTATCCACTTTGGTGGCAAAAACAAGGGGGCAGATTATTATCTCAATGGGGTTAGGTTAGGTAAGGGGGAGGTACAGCGAGACCTGGGCGTCCTTGTACACCGGTCACTGAAAGTTGGCGTGCAGTACAGCAGGCAGTGAAGAAAGCTAATGGAATGTTGGCCTTCATAACAAGAGGATTTCAGTATAGGAGAGGTTCTTCTGCAGTTGTATAGGGCTCTGGTAAGACCACATCTGGAGTATTGTGTACAGTTTTGGTCTCCTAATTTGAGGAAGGACATCCTTGTGATTGAGGCAGTGCAGCATAGGTTCACGAGATTGATCCCTGGGATGGCGGGACTGTCATATGACGAAAGATTGAAAAGACTAGGCTTGTATTCACTGGAGTTTAGAAGGATGAGGGGGATCTTATGGAAATGTACAAAATTATAAAAGAACTGGACAGGCTAGATGTAGGAAAAATGTTCCCAAAGTTGGGCGAGTCCAGAACCAGGGGCCACAGTCTTAGAATAAAGGGGAGACAATTAAGACTGAGGTGAGAAAAAACCTTTTCACCCAGAGAGTTGCAAATTTGTGGAATTACATAGAAACATAGAAAATAAGTGCAGGAGTAGGCCATTCGGCCATTCGAGCCTGCACCGCCCTTCAATATGATCATGGCTGATCATCCAACTCAGTATCCTGTACCTGCCTTCTCTCCATACCCCCTGATCCCTTTAGCCACAATGGCCACATCTAACTCCCTCTTAAATATAGCCAATGAACTGGCCTCAACTACCTTCTGTGGCAGAGAGTTCCAGAGGTTCACCACTCTCTGTGTGAAAAATGTTTTTCTCATCTCGGTCCTAAAGGATTTCCTCTTTATCGTTAAACTGTGACCACTTGTGCTGGACTTCCCCAACATCGGGAACAAACTTCCTGCATCTAGCCTGTCCAACCCCTTAAGAATTTTGTAAGTTTCTATAAGATCCTGCCTCAATCTTCTAAATTCTAGCGAGTAGAAGCCAAGTCTATCCAGTCTTTCTTCATATGAAAGTCCTGACATCCCAGGAATCAGTCTGGTAAACCTTCTCTGTACTTCCTCTATGGCAAGAATGTCTTTCCTCAGATTTGGAGACCAAAACTGTACGCAATACTCCAGGTGTGGTCTCACCAAGACCCTGTACAATTGCAGTAGAACCTCCCTGCTCCTATACTCAAATCCTTTTGCTATGAATGCTAGCATACCATTTGCTTTCTTCACTGCCTGGTGCACCTGCATGCCTACTTTCAATGACTCATGTACCATTACACCTAGGTCTCGTTGCATCTCCCCTTTTCGTATTCAGCCACCAATTAGATAAAAGTCTACTTTCCTGTTTTTGCCACCAAAGTGGATAACCTCACATTTATCCACATTATACTGTATCTGCCATGCATTTGCCTACTCACCCAGCCTATTCAAGTCACCTTGCAGCCTCCTAGCATCCTCCTCACAGCTAACACTGCCCCCCAGCTCCGTGTCATCCGCAAACTTGGAGATGTTGCATTCAATTCCCTCGTCCAAATCATTAATATATATTGTAAATAGCTGGGGTCCCAGCACTGAGCCTTGCGGTACCCCACTAGTCACTGCCTGCCATTCTGAAAAGGACGCGTTGACTCCTACTCTTTGCTTCCTGTTTGCCAGCCAGTTCTCTGTCCACATCAATACTGAACCCCCAATACCGTGTGCTTTAAGTGTGTATACTAATCTCTTAAGTGGGACCTTGTCGAAAGCCTCCTGAAAGTCCAGATATAACACATCCACTGGTTCTCCCTTATTACTACTAGTTACATCCTCGAAAAATTCTATAAGATTCGTCAGACATAATTTACCTTTCGTAAATCCATGCTGAATTTGTCCAATGATTTCACCACTTTCCAAATGTGCTGCTATCCCATCTTTAATAACTGACTCTAGCAGTTTCCCCACTACCGATGTTAGACTAACTTGTCTGTTTTCTCTCTCCCTCCCTTTTTAAAAAATGGGGTTACGTTAGCTACCCTCCAATCCTCAGGAACTACTTCAGAATCTAAAGAGTTTTGAAAAATTATCACAAATGCATCCAGTATTTCTGGGGCTACTTCCTTAAGTATTCTGGGATGTAGCCTATCTGGCCCTGGGGATTTATCAGCCTTTAATCCATTCAATTTACCTAACACCACTTCCCGGCTAACCTGGATTTCACTCAGTTCCTCCATGTCATTTGACCCCTGCTATTTCCGGCAGATTATTTATGTCTTCCTTAGTGAAGACGGAACCAAAGTAGTTATTCAATTGGTCTGCCATGTCCTTGTTCCCCATGATCAATTCACCTGTTTCTGACTGCAAGGGACCTACTTTTGTTTTAACAAATCTCTTTCTCTTCACATATCTATAAAAGCTTTTGCAGTCAGTTTTTATGTTCCCTGCCGGTTTTCTTTCATAATCTATTTTCCCTTTCCTAATTAAGCCCTTTGTCCTCCTCTGCTGGACTGAATTTCTCCCAGTCCTCTGGTAGGCTGCATTTTCTGGCTAATTTGTACGCTTCATCTTTGATTTTGATACTATCCCTGATTTCCCTTGTTATCCACGGATGCACTACCTTCCCCGATTTATTCTTTTGCCAAACTGTGATGAACAATTGTTGTAGTTCACCCTTCCTTCCTTTCCATTGTATTAATCTCCTCTCTAACCAGTAACGCTACCCCCATCTCCTTTTCCTTTCTGTCTATCCCTGCTGAATATTGAATATCCCTGGATGTTCAGCTTCCAGCCTTGGTCACCCTGGAGCCATGTCTATATCCCAACTATATCATAATCATTAATAGCTATCTGCACATTCAACTCATCACCTTATTACGAATGCTCCTTGCATTGAGATACAAAGCCTTCAGGCTTGTTTTTACAACGCTCTTACCCCTTATACAATTATGTCGAAAAGTGGCTCTTTTTGATTATTGCCCTGGCTGCCTGCCACTTTTACTTTTCACCTTGCTACCTATTGCTTCTACCCTCATTTTACACCCCTCTCTCTCTCTGCTCACACATTTAAGAACCCCACCACCTCTTACTCTGTTTATTATTTTTTTCTCCTTTCCCCCCTACATGTTGGGTCTGAGTGCTTCCCTTCTCTGTCTCCTACCTCTCAAATTGTCTACTATCTTCCTCTATTTGAGTCCCTCCCCCCACTCGTTCTAGTTTAAAGTCTCCGCAGTAGCCTTTGCAAATCTCCCCGCCAGGATATTGGTCCTCCTCGGGTTCAAGTGCAACCCGTCCTTTTTATACACGTCACACCTTTCACAAAAGAGTCCCAATGATCCAGAAACTTGAATCCCTGCCCTCTGCACCAGTCTTTCAGCCACTCATTTATCCTCCACCTCGCTCCATTCCTACTCTCACTGCCGCGTGGCACAGTCAGTAATCCCGAGATTGTTACCTTTGCGATCCTTCTCCTTAACTCTCCTCCTAACTCCCTAAATTCTCCTTTCAGGACCTCTTCTCTTTTTCTACCTATGTCATTGGTACCTATATGTACCACGACCTCGGGCTCCTCTCCCTCCACAGAGGGCAGTGGAGGCCAAATCACTGGATGGATTTAAGAGAGTTAGATAGCGCTCTTGGGGCTAGTGGAATCAAGGGATATGGGGAGAAGGCAGGCACGGGTTATTGATTGGGGACGATCAGCCATGATCACAATGAATGGCGGTGCTGGCTGGAAGGACCGAATGGCCTCCTCCTGTACCTATTTATGCTCTCACACCCACTCTCACTCACCCACTCGTTTTCACACTCACTCACTCTCACTTACCCATTCACTCACTTTCACACCCACTCTCACTCACCCACTCACTATCACTCTTCACTCACTCACCCTACATTCACTCACTCACTTGCACTCTAACTCATTCTCACTCACCCACACACACTTACTCAGTCTCACTCACCCACCCACTCACTCTATCACCCACTCACTCATTCACTCGCTCTCTCACTCACCCACTCCCTCTCCATTCACCCACACACTCACTCACATTCAATGTCGGGAGCTCGCAGGTCACAGGCTGGTGCCTGTTTTCCGGAGCACCCGTTGCAACAGCTGCGTCCGCTGGACTGGAGGGCGGCAGCTTCGACCACCCCCGGGCCGCGGAGCTTGAACCGCGGGACTGACTTACCATCGCCCGGTGGGGTATCGCCTCGGCGCAGAGGGAGAAGAGGAGGGAAGAGACAGTAACTCTAAGACTTTTGCCTCCATCACAGTGAGGAGGTGTTTGGTGAACTCACTGTGGTGGATGTTAATTTGTGTTTATTGTGTTTTGTTATTATTACATGTATGGCTGCAGGCAACAGCAATAAAGGATTCAATTCAATTCAATTGGCTCTCACTCACTCACCCACACTCTCATTCAATCTCATTCACTCGCTCTCACTCACTCCATCTCTCACTGAATCTCATTCACTCAGTCTCTCACTCAGCCACTCACACACTCTCACTCACACTAACTCACTCATTCTCTCCCACTCAATCACTGATGCAATCACACTCACTTACTCTCAGTAACTCTTCACTCACTACTCACTCCCACCCACTCACTCACCCACTCGCTCTCCCTCACCTACTCACTCTCTTTTCATTCACCCACACTCACTCACACTCTCACTCACTCATCCACTCACACTCCCTCTCTCACTCACTCACACTCTCTCACTCATACTCTGTCTCTCACTATTCACGCACTCACCCACTCACACTAACTCACTCTCTCTCACTCAATCACTGATGCACTCACTCACTCATCCACACTCTCACTCACTCACTCTCTCTTTCACAAACTCACTCTCACTCAGCCACTCACTCACTGTCATACTCACTCACTCACTCTCATTCACCCACTCACTCTTCACTCACTCTACACCCACTCACACACTCTCACACACTCATTCTTCACTCACCCACACACTCACTCTATCACTCTTCATTTACTCACTCTCACTCTTCATTCACCGACTCTCACACTGACACTCACTCACACTCTCACTCTCTAATTCACTCACTCTCACTCACCCTCTGTCTCTTTCTCACTTTTCACTCGCTCACCCACTCACTCTCACTCATCCACACACTCACTCATTCTCACCCACTTAAACACCGACACTCACACTCTCCCACCCACTCACCCACACTCACACTCACTCTTAGTTGCTGGGGTGCCTGGTCTGGAGAAAGGCAGGTTTGTGATCCTTAGTGGAGGTCACGTAAGTGGAGGAGTTTTGATTGCCGTGTGGATCCTGAGGAAGGATAAAGTGAAGCTGAGATCTATGGAGTGTGCTGACTTATTCCAGTACTTTGTGGTGCAGCAGTAGAGCTGCTGCCAGAGACCCGTATTCGATCCTGACCACGGTTGCTGCCTGTACGGAGATTACGTTCTCCCTGAGACCACGTGGGTTTTCCCCGGGTGCTCCAGCTTCCTGCCACATTCCAAAGACGTGCAGGTTTGTAGGTTAATTGGCTGCTGCAAGTCGTAAATTGTCCATGGTGTGTAGGATAGTGTGTGGGGATCGCTGGTCGGTCTGGACTCAGTGGTCCGAAGAGCCTGTTTCCGCACTGTATCTGCAAAGTCGCTCAAATAAGACAACTGCTTTTTAAGCATACGTTGTGTTATGCAGAAGCAATACAGTACAAGTGAAGCTTTGCATGTTGCAAGTGCATCACACCAATATTTAGTTTAGTTTACCTAAGAGAAACAGTCCCTTCAGCCCACTGAATCCATGCCGACCAGCGATCAGTAGTTCTATGCTACACACTAAGAACAATTTACGGAACCTAAGTAACCAATAACCCTACACATCTTTGGGATGTGAGAGGAAATGGGATATGACAATAAAACATTCTTGACGCTTGAAACCGGAGGAAACCCACGTGTTCACAGGGCGAATGTGCAAACGGCGCATGGACAGCTCCTGAGTTCAGGATCGAACCCTGGTCTCTGGATCTGTGAGGCAGCAACAAATCTCATGATTTTAAACATGTTTATAAGATCACCACTCATCCTATATAGAGGATGGGAGCAGTCTGGCTTGATGATAGAACTGGAAAGTTGGATTGGAAATAACTAAATACCTATACTTACTGTTTTGTTTTCCAGCCGCTTTTATCATTATCATCTTGCTCATCTGCCCACTCAATCGACACGGCCTCTTCGGGAGTCTCGTCATTGATCGGCACCGTTTCATGCTTGTCTTCCTGCCCCCACAATTCCAAGGACCACAAGCCCACCATCTCGGGGACTTCCTGCAGCTCCACAGCGCCACTTCCGGAGTACAACAATCAGAACGAGGAAAATTGCATCATCCACGTCAGTCTCGAGAATGGCAATGGGAAGGTGTACAAAAGAATTTTGGTACGTGCATGGCATTCTTCCACGGCTCAGATACTACTTTATACCGATTCGGATGTCCAAGTCCTGAAGGTTGTTCTCCCGTGCCGACGTCGGAGTTCCAGCATTCCAGCGAGAGGGCCTGAACATCGGGCCGCCTGTAGTGGCGACAGTGAGGGGTTCGGGAGCCCCCCGACCACGGATGAACAACAGAAGATGACTGAACTTTGGTGCCACTGTGTGGGGATATCTGTTAAAGACTATCATGTTCTGTGCTCTTTTTTATTCGTATCGCTGTATTGGTACATGTGACAAATAAACGTCTCTTGTCTCTCTTGTCTTGTCTCAATACACCTAGCGTCTGAAGTAAACACTTTTTCCCTTCCTGTCCAGGTGACCAACCAAAACAGGTCCCCGTTCGTAATCCAGAGAGCCATGTCAAAGCACAACCTGGAAGGAGATTGGAAGGAATATCAGCTTGTTCAGATCCCCGCAGAAGACAGATGTGAGGAATAAAACATAGGTTGCTTGATGCCGAGGTCACCGAAAAAAACATGAAGGATGCGCTGCCTGCAGACAAAGTGATAGCGGTCCGTACAACCCAGGTCACATCACAGTGAAGGAGCGTGCGTGTAGCCGACATTGAACTGATGGCTGTGGATCGCCGCTTATGCTGTGTGCCCTGGGGATTCTCACATGCCGCTGCGGTCGCTGTTTAAACATATTTAATTTTTAAGTAGTTTTGTATCTTGGTGCTTTTTTGGTGCGACTGTCTGGTAATTCAAATTTCACTGTGTCTCGGTACACGTGACAACAGAGGACCATTGAAATGTTTATCAGACGGGTGATCAGGTAGGCCTCGTAGGCCGAGTGTTCAGCGAAACGGTCGCCAAGTCTACGTTTGGAAATGTTCTCATTGTTTTTTTTCTCTTCTGCCCCCAGAGTTGGTCATTCCAGACGGCGGAAACATCTATTACGCGGTAGGCCCCTCTGCGAACTTTGACTTCATCCTGAGGAAGAAGAACTGCAGTCAGCTAGGAAATGTATCGGCCAACTCATTAACTAAATGTGGTTGTTTGGCTTTGTTTCCTGCAGCGCCACATTCACACTAGTGAACCACCCTCTCTCCAGTCAGTGGCCAGATGATGAATGCTTTTGGAAAGTGTTTGGATTGGTCTTTTGAACTCCTAGGCAGATATTTCCTGTCTATTTCCCCCTCCCTCCCTGCCTAATAATTTAATCTCCTCTTGGATATACAGAACTAGACCCACCTTCAACAAAGCACAGCTGAAAGTTTTCGAATGATATTTAACGATTCCAAATTCTGGTCAGCTTTATAGATAACTGTTATTTTGTGTGCACATGTTAAAATGAGATGTGTGTCATCGAGGGACCAGTGGAGCCGTAGCAGATGCTGAGTGTTCCCAACTATCTGTGAGGTAACTTTTATAGGTTTTCTGTCCTTTTATTCAGGGACAATGTTGGTCTTTACACACGCGCACGCACGCACGCACGCACACACACTCTAGTAAATCTCCTCTGTACTCTCTCTATTTTGTTGACATCCTTCCTATAATTAGGCGACCAAAATTGTACACCATACTCCAGAATTGGCCTCACCAATGCCTTGCACAATTTTAACATTACATCCCAACTTCTATACTCAATGCTCTGATTTATAAAGGCCAGCACACCAAAACCTTTCTTTACCACCCTAGCTACATGAGATTCCACCTTCAGGGAACCGTGCAGTTATTCCTAGATCCCTCTGTTCAACTGCATTCCTCAATTTGCTACCATTTACCATGTACGTCCTATTTTGATTTGTCCTGCCAAGATGTAGCACCTCACACTTATCAGCATTAAACTCCATCTGCCATCTTTCAGCCCACTCTTCCAACTGGCATAAATCTCTCTGTAGACTTTGAAAATCTACTTCATTATCCACAACACCACCTATCTTGGTATCATATGCATATTTAATAATCCAATTTACCACACCATCATCCAGATCATTGATGTACATGACAAACAACAGTGGCCCGAACACAGATCCCTGTGGCACCCCACTAGTCACTGGCCTCCAACCTGACAAACAGCCATCCACCATCACTCTCTGGCATCTCCCATTCAGCCACTGTTGAATCCATCTTGCTACTCCACCATTAATACACAATTGAACCTTCTTAACCAATCTTCCATGAGGAACCTTGTCAAAGGCCTTACTGAAGTCCATATATACAACATCCACTGCTTTACCCTCATCAATTTCCCGAGTAACCTCTTCAAAAAATTCAAGAAGATTAGTCAAACATGACCTTCCAGGCACAAATCCATGTTGACTGTTCCTAAACATACCCTGTTTATCCAGATGCTTATATATATTATCTCTAAGTATCCTTTCCATTAATTTGCCCACCACTGACGTCAAACTAACAGGTCTATAATTGCTAGGTTTACTCTTAGAACCCTTTTTAAACAATGGAACAACATGCGCAGTACGCCAATCCTCCGGCACTATTCCCGTTTCTAATGACATTTGAAATATTTCTGTCAGAGCCCCTGCTAAATCTTACCAACTTGTAAGTGTACTTTAGTTGCAGAATATATGGAGCTTCTGGCTGCATTCATGCTGCCACCAGCTTCAGTGAACCGCTTACTGCTGATACGAATGAGGCTTTGACCTCCAGGTTCTCCCTGTTGAATGGGGTTTACCTGAATAGTAGATTCAGCGGCATTTAAAAAAAATGTAATAATGCCTGACTGCATGTTTTGGGATGGCAACCTTTCTGCCAGGCATGATACTTTAGACACATGCCCTATCCCTTGGATATGCTCCATAGCTCAACTTCGGCATCAGATTTATACTGACCCGGCATGCTCCCTGCTCTATAAAAGAGACACATTAAGTACCCCTATACAAGGTGCTACTGGCACGGGCTTTTCCATAAACCCTTGCTCCTTCCCCTAGAGGGAAATATAAAGCAGCCCTGTTATAAGGTGCTGCTGGTGCTGGCTCTAACATAAGCCTAAACCACCATAGAATAGGCATGCATTTGAAGCAGCCCTGTTATAAGGTGCTGCTCGCGCTGACTCTCTCATAGGCCAAACTCTGTTATTAGTCTAGGCATCAACATGAAGCAGCCTTGTCAAAAAAAGGTGCTGCTGGCGCTGGCTCTTCAATAGGCCTACGCTGGCAAAAACTAGGCATATACTTTAAGCAGCCCTATTATAAGGCACTGCTGACGCTGGCTCTCTCATTGGCCTGCGATGCCATAGACTATGCATGCATTTTAAACAGCCCTATCTCAAGGTGCTGCTGGCATGGGCACTCCTATAGACCCGTGCTGCCATAGACTAGGTATCAAACAGCCCTATCTCAAGGTGCTGCTGGAGTGAGTTCTTCCATAGGCCCACGCTGCCATAGACTAAGTGTCAAGCAGCCCTGTTCCAAGATACTGTTGGCACGGGCTCTCACATAGGCCCACGCTGTCATATAGTAGGCATTCAAATAAGCACCCCTATTCCAAGGTGCTGCTGGTGCAGGCTCCTCCATAGCCATGCTTACACACTTCCTAGTGTGTCTAGATGGAGCATCTTCTCCATTATAATTCCCATCCTAACCAACCTTAAAACAAAGATTTTTATAATTTACTTGGAGGGCAACCCTCCCAGCACTAATGCTGACCTTTGAGGTTAGTTTTGATCCCATATCCTGGGGACCACTGTAGTCTGGAAACCGTCTTGCTAATGGATTTTCCTACCCTGGGAACATCAGCATTTGTATATTTTACTGGAGGCGAACCCTGCCGGTACTGGGGCTGACCATCTAATCGGTTTTCTCCCCATATCGGGGAACCCCATATCTATATCTATTACCGGAGGGCAAACCTGCCGGTATATAGGGTTAACCGTCTGAACGGTTTTACCCCACTATAGCAGGGAACCCCACCATTTATATCTATTACCGGAGGGAAACCCTCACGGTAATAGAGATAGCCGTTCTTTAAACAGAGCCTCCAGAGGAACCCACTCCTCTGAGAATAACTTTTTATTTAAAAGTACCCGTAATTACCTGGGTCTCTGGCACTCAGCAAATCTAATGCTGCTGCAGTGCGACTATAACTGGGATATTCCCCAGCGTTTTTAAGACATTTTTTAAAAATCGCAGACCCGACTTACCAGCTATACTGGTTCCTTTGTTGGCCTCGCGAAATATTGGCAGGAAACCTCTGTAAAAGAGGTTCCTGCACGAAATCTAAGAAAGGTAAGAAATAGAAACCTTACCTTCTTAGTTTGACTTACCGGTGGCAAGCAGCGACATGCTTGCCAGTCCAGTGCTACCGCCATGCGAACGACGATATGACGCACATGCGCACGGACGGGGTCTTCTTCACGTAGTCACTCACGTGACTCCGAAGTGCAGTTTTGGTCCCCTAATTTGAGGAGGGACATTCTTGATATTGAGGGAGTGCAGCGTAGGTTTACAAGTTTAATTCTGGGGTTGCCAGGACTGTCATATGCTGAGAGAATGGAGAAACTGGGCTTGTACACTCTGGAGCTTAGAAGGATGAGCGGGTATCTCTTTGAAACATATAAGATTGTTAAGGGTTTCGACACGCTAGAGGCAGGAAACATGTTCCCGATGTTAGGGGAGTCCAGAACCAGGGGCCACAGTTTAAGAATAAGGAGTAAGCCATTTAGAATGGAGACGAGCAAACACTTTTTCTCACAGAGAGTAGTAGGTCTGTGGAATTCTCTGCCTCAGAGGGTGGTTGAGGCAGGTTCTCTGGATGCTTTCAAGAGAGAGCTAGATAGGGCTCTTAAAAATAGCGGAGTCAGGGGATATGGGGAGAAGGCAGGAACGAGGTACTGATTGGGGATGATCAGCCATGATCAAATTGAATGGCGGTGCTGGCTCGAAGGGCCGAATGGTCTCCTCCTGCACCTATTGTCTAGACCAGTGTCACCCTCCAGCCCCGGGCTGTCTTGTGTGGGAAGGTACTTGGTGATAATTTTCCAATGTTCAATAGATTCAGGATCAGTTCCTGTGGATTGTGGGATA
This sequence comes from Amblyraja radiata, assembly GCF_010909765.2. Classification (NCBI taxonomy): domain Eukaryota; kingdom Metazoa; phylum Chordata; class Chondrichthyes; order Rajiformes; family Rajidae; genus Amblyraja; species Amblyraja radiata. The sequence continues at coordinate 487,461 of NC_046004.1, read as the reverse complement.
GCTAATTTTATCCCACTTTTCAAGAAAGGAAAATGAGGAATTACAGATCAGTTAGCCTGATTTTGGTGGTGGGAAAGATGCTGGAGTCAATTATTAAAGAGGTAATAATGGGGTATTTGCATAGCAGTAACGGGATTAGTCCAAGTCAGCATGGATTTATGAAAGGAAAATCGTGCTTGGCTAATCTTCCGGAATTTTTTGAGGATGTGACAAGTAAAATGGATGAAGGGGAGCCAGTGGATGTAGTGTATCTAGGCTTTCAGAAAGCCTTTGATAAGGTCCCGCAAGAGACACTGGTGACTAAAATTAGAGCACATGATTTTTGAGGGTAGGAAGTTGACGGTTAGAAAATTGGTTGGCAGACAGGAAGCAAAGAGTAGGAGTGATCAGGTCCTTTTCAGAATGGCAGGCAGTGACAAGTGGAGTGCCGCAAGGCTTGGTGTTGGGGCTGCAACTGTTTACCATATACAGTATATTAATGATTTGGAAGAGGGAATTAGGAGCAACACTAGCACGTTTGCGGATGACACAAAGCTGGGTGGCAGTGTGAACTGTGAAGAGGATGTTAGGAGATTGCAGGGTGACCTTTTCAGGTTGAGTGAGTGGACAGATGCGTGGCAGATGCAGTATAATATAGATAAATGTGACGTTATCCACTTTGGTGGAAAAACAAGGGGGCAGATTATTATCTCAATGGGGTTAGGTTAGGTAATGGGGAGGTACAGCGAGACCTGGGCGTCCTTGTACACCGGTCACTGAAAGTTGGCGTGCAGGTACAGCAGGCAGTGAAGAAAGCTAATGGAATGTTGGCCTTCATAACAAGAGGATTTCAGTATAGGAGTTGAGAGGTTCTTCTGCAGTTGTATAGGGCTCTGGTAAGACCACATCTGGAGTATTGTGTACAGTTTTGGTCTCCTAATTTGAGGAAGGACATCCTTGTGATTGAGGCAGTGCAGCATAGGTTCACGAGATTGATCCCTGGGATGGTGGGACTGTCATATGAGGAAAGATTGAAAAGACTAGGCTTGTATTCACTGGAGTTTAGAAGGATGAGGGGGATGTTATAGAAACGTATAAAATTATAAAAGAACTGGACAGGCTAGATGTAGGAAAAATGTTTCCAAAGTTGGGCGAGTCCAGAACCAGGGGCCACAGTCGTAGAATAAAGGGGAGACAATTAAGACTGAAGTGAGGAAAAAACCTTTTCACCCAGAGAGATGCAAATTTGAGGAATTACATAGAAAATAGGTGCAGGAGTAGAGGCCATTCGACCCTTCGAGCCTGCACCGCCATTCAATATGATCATGGCTGATCATGCAACTCAGTATCCTGTGCCTGCCTTCTCTCCATACCCCATGATCCCTTTAGTCACCAGGGCCACATCTAACTCCCTCTTAAATATAGCCAATGAACTGGCCTCAACTACCTTCTGTGGCAGAGTTCCAGAGGTTCACCACTCTCTGTGTGAAAAATGTTTTTCTCATCTCGGTCCTAAAGGATTTCCCCTTTATCGTTAAACTGTGACCACTTGTCCAGGACTTCCCCAACATCGGGAACAATCTTCCTGCACATAGCCTGTCCAACCCCTAAAGAATTTTGGAAGTTTCTATAAGATCCCGCCACAATCTTCTAAATTCTAGCGAGTACAAGCCGAGTCTATCCAGTCTTTCTTCATATGAAAGTCCTGACATCCCAGGAATCAGTCTAGTAAACCTTCTCTGTACTCCCTCTATGGCAAGAATGTCTTTCCTCAGATTTGGAGACCAAACCTGTACGCAATACTCCAGGTGTGGTCTCACCAAGACCCTGTACAATTGCAGTAGAACATCCCTGCTCCTATACTCAAATTCTTTTGCTATGAATGCTAGCATACCATTCGCTTTCTTCACTGCCTGGTGCACCTGCATGCCTACTTTCAATGACTCGTGTACCATTACACCTGGGTCTCGTTGCATCTCCCCTTTTCCTAATCGGCCACCAATTAGATAATAGTCTACTTTCCTGTTTTTGCCACCAAAGTGGATAACCTCACATTTATCCACATTATACTGTATCTGCCATGCATTTGCCTACTCACCCAGCCTATCCAAGTCACCTTGCAGCCTCCTAGTATCCTCCTCACAGCTAACACTGCCCCCCAGCTTCGTGTCATCCGCAAACTTGGAGATGTTGCATTCAATTCCCTCGTCCAAATCATTAATATATATTGTAAATAGCTGAAGTCCCAGCACTGAGCCTTGCAGTACCCCACTAGTCACTGCCTGCCATTCTGAAAAAGACCCGTTTACTCCTACTCTTTGCTTCCTGTTTGCCAGACAGTTCTCTGTCCACATCAATACTGAACCCCTAATACCGTGTGCTTTAAGTGTGTATACTAATCTCTTATGTGGGACCTTGTCGAAAGCCTTCGGAAAGTCCAGATATAACACATCCACTGGTTCTCCCTTATCCACTCTACTAGTTACATCCTCGAAAAATTCCTTAAGTACTCTGGGATGCAGCCTATCTGGCCCTGGGGATTTATCGGCCTTTATTCCATTCAATTTACCTAACACCACTTATATAACCATATAACCATATAACAATTACAGCACGGAAACAGGCCATCTCGGCCCTACAAGTCCGTGCCAAACAACTTTTTTCCCTTAGTCCCACCTGCCTGCACTCATACCATAACCCTCCATTCCCTTCTCATCCATATGCCTATCCAATTTATTTTTAAATGATACCAACGAACCTGCCGCCACCACTTCCACTGGAAGCTCATTCCACACCGCTACCACTCTCTCAGTAAAGAAGTTCCCCCTCATGTTACACCTAAACTTCTGTCCCTTAATTCTGAAGTCATGTCCTCTTGTTTGAATGTTCCCTATTCTCAAAGGGAAAAGCTTGATCACATCAACTCTGTCTATCCCTCTCATCATTTTAAAGACCTCTATCAAGTTCCCGGCTAACCTGGATTTCACTCAGTTCCTCCATCTCATTTGACCCGCGGTCCCGTTATTTCCGGCAGATTATTTATGTCTTCCTTAGTGAAGACGGAACCAAAGTAGTTATTCAATTGGTCTGCCATGTCCTTGTTCCCCATGATCAATTCACCTGTTTCCGACTGCAAGGGACCTACATTTGTTTTAACTAATCTCTTTCTCTTCACATATCTATAAAAACATTTGCAGTCAGTTTTTATGTTCCCTACCGGTTTTCTTTCATAATCTATTTTCCCTTTCCTAATTAAGCCCTTTGTCCCCCTCTGCTGGACTCTGAATTTCACCAAGTCCTCTGGTAGGCTGCTTTTTTCTGGCTAATTTGTACACTTCATCTTTGGTTTTGATACTATCCCTGATTTCCCTTGTTATCCACGGATGCACTACCTTCCCTGATTTATTCTTTTGCTCACTTTTCACTCGCTCACCCACTCACTCACCCACTCACCCTCACTCATTCACACCCACTCAATCACGGACACACAATCTCACTCACCCACACTCTCTCTCTCACACTCACTCTTAGTCGCTGGGGTGCCTGGTCTGGAGAAAGGCGGGTTTGTGATCCTTAGTGGAGGTTACGTAAGTGGAGGAGTTTTGATTGAGCGTGTGGTCCTGAGGAAGGATAAAATGAAGCTGAGATCTATGGAGTGAGCTGACTTATTCCAGTACTTTGTGGTGCAGCGGTAGAGTTGCTGCTAGAGGACCGTATTTGATCCTGACCACGGGTGCTGCCTGTACGGTTTACGTTCTCCCTGTGACCACGTGGGTTTTCCCCGGGTGCTCCGGCTTCCTCACACATTCCAAAGACGTGCAAGTGAAGCTTTGCATGTTGCAAGTGCATCACACCAATATTTAGTTTAGTTTACCTTAGAGAAACAGTCCCTTCGGCCCACTGAATCCATGCCGACCAGCGATCACCCCATTCAGTAGTTCTATGCTACACACTAAGAACAATTTACGGAACCTAAATAACCAATAACCCTACACATCTTTGGGATGTGAGAGGAAATGGGATATGACAATAAAACATTCTTGACTCTTGAATCCGGAGGAAACCCACATGTTCACAGGGCGAATGTGCAAACTGCGCATGGACAGCTCCTGAGGTCAGGATCGAACCCTGGTCTCTGGATCTGTGAGGCAGCAACAAATCTCATGATTTTAAACATGTTTATAAGATCACCACTCATCCTATATAGAGGATGTGAGCAGTCTGGCTTGATGATAGAACTGGAAAGTTGGATTGGAAATATCTAAATACCTATACTTACTGTTTTGTTTTCCAGCCGAATGAATCATTATCATCTTGCTCATCTGCCCACTCCAATGGACACGGCCTCTTCGGGAGTCTCGTCATTGATCGGCACCGTTTCATGCTTGTCTTCCTGCCCCCACAATTCCAAGGACCACAAGCCCACCATCTCGGGGACTTCCTGCAGCTCCACAGCGCCACTTCCGGAGTACAACAAGCAGAACGAGGAAAATTGCATCATCCACGTCAGTCTCGAGAATGGCAATGGGAAGGTGTACAAAAGATTATTGGTACGTGCATGGCATTCTTCCACGGCTCAGATACTACTTTATACCGATTCGGATGTCCAAGCCCCTGAGGTTGTTCTCCCGTTCCGACGTCGGAGTTCCCGCATTCCAGCGAGAGGGCCTGAACATCGGGTTGCCTGTAGTGGCGACAGTGAGGGGTTCGGGAGCCCCCTGACCACGGATGAACAACAGAGGATGACTGAACTTTGGTGCCTTCCCTCACAGTGGGAAACTTTGATTCCACTGTGTGGGGATATCTATGTTAAAGACTATCATGTTCTGTGCTCTTTTTTATTCGTATGGCTGTATGATGACCACACATTTCACTGTACCAATTGGTACGTGACAAATAAATGTCTCTAGTCTCTCTTGTCTTGTCTCAATACACCTAGCGTCTGAAGTAAATACTTTTTCCCTTCCTCTCCAGGTGACCAACCAAAAGAGGTCCCCGGTCGTAATACAGAGAGCCATGTCAAAGCACAACCTGGAAGGAGATTGGAAGGATTATCAGCTTGTCCAGATCCCCGCAGAAGACAGATGTGAGGAATAAAACATAGGTTGCTTGATGCTGAGGTCACCGAAAAAAACAAGGATGCGCTGCCTGCAGAGAAAGTGATAGCGGTCCGTACAACTCAGGTCACATCACAGTGAAGGAGCGTGCGTGTAGCCGACATTGAACTGATGGCTGTGGATCGCCGCTTATGCTGTGTGCCATGGAAATTCTCACATGCCGCTGCGGTCGCTGTTTAAACATATTTAATCTTTAAGTAGTTAATCTTTAAGTAGTTAATCTTGGTGCTCTTTTGGTGCGACTGTCTGGTAATTCAAATTTCACTGTGTCTCGGTACACGTGACAACAGAGGACCATTGAAATGTTTATCAGACGGGTGATCAGGTAGGCCTCGTAGGCCTAGTGTTCAGCGAAACGGTCGCCAAGTCTACGTTTGGAAATGTTCTCATTGTTTTTTTTCTCTTCTGCCCCCAGAGTTGGTCATTCCAGACGGCGGAAACATCTATTACGCGGTAGGCCCCTCTGCGAACTTTGACTTCATCCTGAGGAAGAAGAACTGCAGTCAGCTAGGAAATGTATCGGCAAACTCGTTAACTAAATGTGGTTGTTTGGCTTTGTTTCCTGCAGGGCCACATTCACACTAGTGAACCACCCTCTCTCCAGTCAGTGGCCAGATGATGAACGCTTTTGGAAAGTGTTTGGATTGGTCTTTTGAACTCCTAGGCAGATATTTCCTGTCTATTTCCCCCTCCCTCCCTGCCTAATAATTTAATCTCCTCTTGGATATACAGAACTAGACCCACCTTCAACAAAGCACAGCTGAAAGGTGTCGAATGATATTTCACGTCTCCAAATTCTGGTCAGCTTTATAGAGAACTGTTATTTTGTGTGTACATTTTAAAATGAGATCTGTGTCATGGAGGGACCAGTGGAGCCGTAGCAGATGCTGAGTGGTCCCAACTACTGGAAGGTGACTTTTACAGCTTTTCTGTCCTTTTATTCAGGGACAATGTTGGTGTGTTCTGAACAATCCTCACACACACACACACACTCTCACTCACTCTCTCACCCACTCTCACTCACCCTCTCTCTCTCACTCTCCACTCACTCTCCACTCATTCTCCACTCACTCTCTCTCTCTCTCACTCTCCACTCACTCTCAATCACTCTCTCTCACTCACTCACTCACACTTCACTCACCCACTCACTCTTCACTCACTCTCACTCACTCACCCACACTCACTCACTCTCATTCACTCTCTCCCTCACCCATTCACTCTCACTCCGTGTGCGGATGTGGCATCTAAGGACGAGATGCTGAAGTGAAGAAGTGGAAGCCAAATAACCGAACGGAAACAAAGCCGAAAAGCCAACTAACCGAAAGGCCAAATAACCGAAAAGGCGCAAGGTCGAAAAGCCAAATAACTGAACGGACGCAAGGCCGAAAAGCCAAATAACCGAAAGGGCGGGACATCTAAAAGCCAACTCAACGAACGAGCGCATCGCCAAAAAGCAAAATAACACACATGACGTCGCCGGAGAGTGGGACTTGTCAGCGATTGGTCCAGACCCCTGCGTCCATCACATCACTGGCCTGGGGAGACGGGAGGATGGGAGTCATTTTTAATTTTCATTTGCCGATTTTAGACTTTCCTAAATATAAAATAAAACCCCATGTGTTTGAACTTTCGGTTGATTTAATAAAATAATAATTGGTTCAATAAATATTTACACCAACTGTAACAATTATATTTTGACTACCACAATACATATACATACACTACCGTGCATCTTGAAGGCCACTGGTCCTTTTGGGTGTGAATCAAGAAACCAGACGATAAAAATATGACTTTTTTTAAAGAATATTTTAGCTCCCTGAGTCTGGTCAGTGATATGAGTAAGTGTGAATCGGCGTGAGTTAGTGTCAGCGTGCACGCCCGAGAGACGGGAAGAGCCCTAGTGAGACCACACCTGGAGTATTGTGTGCAGTTTTGATCCCCTAATTTGAGGAAAGACATTCTTCATATTGAGGGAGTGCAGCGTAGGTTTACAAGGTTAATAGTAAGATTAAATGAGAATTTACCAGTTTGAAGTTTGATCTTTATTTTATGAGGAGTTACGATGAGGGACTACGTGAAGAAGACGTGCGCATGCGCGTCAATCTTCAAAGCAGTGGTGTGAATTCACAGATGATAATTACCGAAGCATAATAGTAAGATACGTGAGACAAACATAACTTCCAGCTGATCTTTATGAGGGGTGGGAGTGGAGGGCACGCAGTCCCTCATCGTAACTCCTCATAAAATAAAGATCAAACTTCAAACTGGTCAGTTCTCGTTTAATCTTACTATTTTACTTCGGAGTCACGTGAGTGACTACGTGAGGATTTCAAAGCTCTGTGATTTTCATGCCGTGAGAAACAAGTCGACACAATCACAACTACTTCTATAACAATGAGGGAAAACCTTCATAATGCACACAGTCATGACATTGATTTAAAACATGCTGTTGCTATTAATGAAGTAATAATCATAGTAACACCTCCCGGGTGGTACTATAAATAAAATATGTAAATAGATTTGCCAAATATCTATGGTCTGGCATTGGGTTATTATAAATGTTTGGAAAAACGAACCCATTCGTTTTTTACCATGCTACAGCTGTTAGGAAGTGATCCTGCACAGATGAACTGTTTTATCCCTGGACATCGTTTGACCGGAACGGTTTTTCTTTTTTTTTTAAATAACAAGCACAGCAAGTTCAGAGCCTTAAAACTCTTGGTGACCTAACATATAGTTGTATATGTGTGCCTTCACATAGGCAAAGGTCCCTGGGTATGCCTTGAACTATATTCAGACCCGACACCCGTTCTGCTGTGCTTAAGTAATTCTAACATAAACTATTATATTTTCTTTACAGATGTAATCATCCTGTCCCTTCGCAATATGTAGAGACAGCACCTGTTGCGCTCCTTGCGCCAGAAGGATAACTACCTTATGAGAGCCGGTCAGACTTAAGAATGTAACTGGAGCCCTCTATGAACCATTGTTAACACAACATCAGTATCCCTTACTGTCTTGTAGTTGTCCTGGGAACTTTTGTTAAAGATATCTTTACAAATGATATCCGAGTTGAACCAACAGAGTGAGTCCCATTTGCTGCAGTAAATATGATGGGAAAACACAATTAATGGCCTTATCACTTAAATTATTGTCCAAAGACCAATTACCAATGAACTCCAAGATGTCCATAGTCTGTACCATTTTAAATGGAACATTAGTATTAAACAACACTTCCCAATTCCTGCAAAGAAATGTACTGTGTTTTGGTGCTATATCAGCACTCTGGAGTGAACCCATACTTGGGTAAATGTGCCAACTCCAGCCGTAGGGCAGTCTAATTCAGATACTGCAGAGCATAAATTTATTTTAACATGCAACGCCTGATTTCCCTAGCCATAGCCTCTTATAAGGCTGTCTTATTATCCTGACAAATCGGGAATTTCAGCTGCATAGACCAATCAGACAGTAGGAAATCTAAAGCGGGATCTTGATGACTTTACTTGAAGACCCGACTGACCAGGAAAAATGGAGGAAAATAAAAACCCTTCCTCCTCCTTGTAGCGAGAATGTATCTTTCGCCACTCTTATGACCACATTTTTTTTTTTTCCCCCCAATCTGTAAATAAGCATGACAGCAACATATCAATATACGGTGTTCCATTGAACCCAAATCATCAATATTATGTGGTCCAATACCCATTGTGTGTTGTCATGATCTGTACTTTATAATACACCTGTGGCAAACGAAATTAGCTAAACCACTACAGGTTATTTTATTTTTACTTGATTGCTCCCATGTGACCAACATATGCCAGAATCATAGTGTATCAACCTGAAATTGAACAAGCAAAAATAAGCATATTTGCTCAATCACTCTTCACCCATCGAATGCATGTAGGATCTATAAATAGTTATGCCAATAACTCAAGAATTGATAATCATGCAAATCTCCTCCACAGCCAAACTGGAGATGACCTTCGCAATATCCTACGTTAGGCCATATTACTGTAATATTTTCTGACCAACTGCTAGCACAATGCTGCATACTGTTACAATACAATGCAATGGAATGTGTTATTCCTCACATTACACATAAGTGCAAGTGAACTGAATTTATCAGCATCAGCAGTAGTAATACTGTCAGTATATTAACAATGACTTACATGGCACTTTAGAATTTGCCATTTAGCATGATGTCAATTCTCCCAGTTGCACAGCTGAATCACAGCTATATTTTGCCAATTAGTCTTAATGAATAGCGGCTGATATTAACCACAGGGTTATTACAGATTTCTATAACTGTAATATGTTTCCCAGAGCTGCGTCATAGGCCAATCAATAGCTAAAGCTAAATCCCAATGACCAACAAGTCTCTTTGGTAACAACTGAATTCGATTTGTATAGAAGAGCACAACCTCTTAAATAGTTTGAGACTCCAAACGATCCCTGTAAATGGGAACACCTTATAAAACCAGTTGTTAATTAGCCATTTCATAATGACCAGGCCACTCCTTACATCACTTTTTTTTTTTTTTTCCTGTCTTAAATGACAACTCTGGCCCAATTTTCGAGACTGTCTCTGGCACCGACCTGTGTTGTAAACAACTCTTGCCATTTTACTAGGCCTGTTTTGAAGGCAATCCTGGCCATTATAATGAGCCTGCCTTAAACACAATTCTGGCCCAATTCCAACCTGCATTACACGGTTAGATGCCTCTAAGGAGATGATTATATTTTAATCATTCGTGAATTGCGCAATCAACTGTAAATAACCATATAACAATTACAGCACGGAAACAGGCCATCTCGGATGAGGAACAGCTTCTACAATCATACCGTCACATTGCTGAACTCGGAGTCCCGCCGATAGATTCCTCCGGTCCCTCCGTCCCCATTGTTTAATTATTCTGCATTTTCTATTGTTCTGTATCCTCTTTTTTTTTAAATTTCTATATTGCACTACTACGGACTGACGCAAAACTGCATTTCGTTGTACCGATACTCAGTATTTGTGCAATGACATTAAAGTTGAATTGAATTTAATTGAAAATTTGAATATTCTCCCCTAGTCCCATCTACCTGCACTCAGACCATAACCCTCCATTCCTTTCCCGTCCATATAACTATCCAATTTATTTTTAAATGATAAAATCGAACCTGCCTCCACCACCTTCACTGGAAGCTCATTCCACACAGCTACCACTCTCTGAGTAAAGAAGTTCCCCCTCATGTTACCCCTAAACTTCTGTCCCTTAATTCTCAAGTCATGTCCTCTTGTTTGAATCTTCCCTACGCTCAATGGGAAAAGCTTATCCACGTCAACTCTGTCTATCCCTCTCATCGTTTTAAAGACCTCTATCAAGTCCCCCCTTAACCTTCTGCGCTCCAAAGAATAAAGACCTAACTTGTTCAACCTTTCTCTGTAACTTAGTTGCTGAAACCCAGGCAACATTCTAGTAAATCTCCTCTGTACTCTCTATTTTGTTGACATCCTTCCTATAATTAGGCAACCAAAATTGTACACCATACTCCAGAATTGGCCTCACCAATGCCTTGTACAATTTTAACATTACATCCCAACTTCTATACTCAATGTTCTGATTTATAAAGGCCAGCACACCAAAAGCTTTCTTTACCACCCTATCTACATGAGATTCCACCTTCAGGGAACCGTGCACAGTTATTCCTAGATCCCTCTGTTCAACTGCATTCCTCAATTTGCTACCATTTACCATGTACGTCCTATTTTGATTTGTCCTGCCAAGATGTAGCACCTCACACTTATCAGCATTAAACTCCATCTGCCATCTTTCAGCCCACTCTTCCAACTGGCATAAATCTCTCTGTAGACTTTGAAAATCTACTTCATTATCCACAACACCACCTATCTTGGTATCATATGCATACTTAATAATCCAATTTACCACACCATCATCCAGATCATTGATGTACATGACAAACAACAGTGGCCCGAACACAGATCCCTGTGGCACCCCACTAGTCACTGGCCTCCAACCTGACAAACAGCCATCCACCATCACTCTCTGGCATCTCCCATTCAGCCACTGTTGAATCCATTTTGCTACTCCACCATTAATACCCAACAATTGAACCTTCTTAACCAATCTTCCATGAGGAACCTTGTCAAAGGCCTTACTGAAGTCCATATATACAACATCCACTGCTTTACCCTCATCAATTTCCCGAGTAACCTCTTCAAAAAATTCAAGAAGATTAGTCAAACATGACCTTCCAGGCACAAATCCATGTTGACTGTTCCTAAACAGACCCTGTTTATCCAGATGCTTATATATATTATCTCTAAGTATCCTTTCCATTAATTTGCCCACCACTGACGTCAAACTAACAGGTCTATAATTGCTAGGTTTACTCTTAGAACCCTTTTTAAACAATGGAACAACATGCGCTGTACGCCAATCCTCCGGCACTATTCCCATTTCTAATGACATTTGAAATATTTCTGTCATAGCCCCTGCTAAATCTTACCAACTTGTAAGTGTACTTTAGTTGCAGAATATATGGAGCTTCTGGCTGCATTCATGCTGCCACCAGCTTCAGTGAACCGCTTACTGCTGATACGAATGAGGCTTTGACCTCCAGGTTCTCCCTGTTGAATGGGGTTTACCTGAATAGTAGATTCAGCGGCTTTTTAAAAAAATGTTATAATGCCTGACTGCATGTTTTGGGATGGCAACCTTTCTGCCAGGCATGATACTTTAGACACATGCCCTATCCCTTGGATATGCTCCATAGCTCAACTTCGGCATCAGATTTATACTGACCCGCCATGCTCCCTGCTCTATAAAAGAGACACATTAAGTAGCCCTATACAAGGTGCTACTGGCACGGGCTTTTCCATAAACCCTTGCTCCTTCCCCTAGAGGGAAATATAAAGCAGCCCTGTTATAAGGTGCTGCTGGTGCTGGCTCTAACATAAGCCTAAACCACCATAGAATAGGCATGCATTTGAAGCAGCCCTGTTATAAGGTGCTGCTCGCGCTGACTCTCTCATAGGCCAAACGCTGTTATTAGTCTAGGCATCAACATGAAGCAGCCTTGTCAAAAAAAGGTGCTGCTGGCGCTGGCTCTTCCATAGGCCTACGCTGGCAAAAACTAGGCATATACTTTAAGCAGCCCTGTTATAAGGCGCTGCTGATGCTGGCTCTCCCCTAGGCCTGCGACGCCATAGACTATGCATGCATTTTAAACAGCCCTATCTCAAGGTGCTGCTGGCATGGGCACTCCTATAGACCCGTGCTGCCATAGACTAGGTATCAAACAGCCCTATCTCAAGGTGCTGCTGGCGTGAGTTCTCCCATAGGCCCACGCTGCCATAGACTAAGTGTCAAGCAGCCCTGTTCCAAGGTACTTTTGGCACGGGCTCTCACATAGGCCCACGCTGTCATATAGTAGGCATTCAAATAAGCACCCCTATACCAAGGTGCTGCTGGTGCAGGCTCCTCCATAGCCATGCTTACACACTTCCTAGTGTGTCTAGATGGAGCATCTTCTCCATTATAATTCCCATCCTAACCAACCTTAAAACAAAGATTTTTATAAATTACTTGGAGGGCAACCCTCCCAGCACTAATGCTGACCTTTGAGGTTAGTTTTGATCCCATATCCTGGGGACCACTGTAGTCTGGAAACCGTCTTGCTAATGGATTTTCCTACCCTGGGAACATCAGCATTTGTATATTTTATTGGAGGCGAACCCTGCCGGTACTGGGGCTGACCATCTAATCGGTTTTCTCCCCATATCGGGGAACCCCATATCTATATCTATTACCGGAGGGCAAACCTGCCGGTATACAGGGTTAACCGTCTGAACGGTTTTACCCCACTATAGCAGGGAACCCCACCATTTATATCTATTACCGGAGGGAAACCCTCACGGTAATAGAGATAGCCGTTCTTTAAACAGAGCCTCCAGAGCAACCCACTCCTCTGAGAATAACTTTTTATTTAAAAGTACCCGTAATTACTGGTCTCTGGCACTCAGCAAATCTAATGCTGCTGCAGTGCGACTATAACTGGGATATTCCCCAGCGTTTTTAAGACATTTTTTAAAAATCGCAGACCCGACTTACCAGCTATACTGGTTCCCTTGTCGGCCTCGCGAAATACTGGCAGGAAACCTCTGTAAAAGAGGTTCCTGCACGGAATCTAAGAAAGGTAAGAAATAGAAACCTTACCTTCTTAGTTTGACTTACCGGTGGCAAGCAGCGACATGCTTGCCAGTCCAGTGCTACCGCCATGCGAACGACGATATGACGCACATGCGCACGGACGGGGTCTTCTTCACGTAGTCACTCACGTGACTCCGAAGTGCAGTTTTGGTCCCCTAATTTGAGGAGGGACATTCTTGATATTGAGGGATTGCAGCGTAGGTTTACAAGTTTAATTCTGGGGCTGCCAGGACTGTCATATGCTGAGAGAATGGAGAAACTGGGCTTGTACACTCTGGAGCTTAGAAGGATGAGCTGGTATCTCATTGAAACATATAAGATTGTTAAGGGTTTCGACACGCTAGAGGCAGGAAACATGTTCCCGATGTTGGGGGAGTCCAGAACCAGGTACCACAGTTTAAGAATAAGGAGTAAGCCATTTAGAATGGAGATGAGCAAACACTTTTTCTCACAGAGAGTAGTAAGTCTGTGGAATTCTCTGCCTCAGAGGGTGGTGGAGGCAGGTTCTCTGGATGCTTTCAAGAGAGAGCTAGATTGGGCTCTTAAAAATAGCGGAGTCAGGGGATATGGGGAGAAGGCAGGAACGAGGTACTGATTGGGGATGATCAGCCATGATCAAATTGAATGGCGGTGCTGGCTCGAAGGGCCGAATGGTCTCCTCCTACACCTATTGTCCATTGTCTATAGTGTCCGCGCTGCCTCGGGCCATTATTCCCAGTAAGCAGAATTCTTCCAACTTCCGTGGTCCCCCAGCTGAGGTGGAGGGCGGCCATGGCCGGACAGCACTGACCCCGGGAAGAGAGTGCGGGCTGTCCTGAGGGATACGCTCCTTCGGCCGTTTACATCTTGGTGCTCAGGTTCAGAGTGCCCAGTGTCACCCTCCAGCGGGGCCCGGGCAGTCTTGTGTGGGAAGGTACTTGGTGATCATTTTCCAATGTTCAATAGATTCAGGATCAGTTCCTGTGGATTGTGGGATAGCTAATGTTATCCCACTTTTCAAGAAAGGAAAATGAGGGATTACAGATCAGTTAGCCTGATTTTGGTGGTGGGAAAGATGCTGGAGTCAATTATTAAAGAGGTAATAATGGGGTATTTGCATAGCAGTAACGGGATTAGTCCAAGTCAGCATGGATTTATGAAAGGAAAATCGTGCTTGGTTAATCTTCCGGAATTTTTTGAGGATGTGACAAGTAAAATGGATGAAGGGGAGCCAGTGGATGTAGTGTATCTAGGCTTTCAGAAAGCCTTTGATAAGGTCCCGCACGAGACACTGGTGACTAAAATTAGAGCACATGATTTTTGGGGGTAGGAATTTGATGGATAGAAAATTGGTTGGCAGACAGGAAGCAAAGAGTAGGAGTGATCAGGTCCTTTTCAGAATGGCAGGCAGTGACAAGTGGAGTGCCGCAAGGCTCGGTGTTGGGGCTGCAACTGTTTACCATATACAGTATATTAATGATTTGGAAGAGGGAATTAGGAGCAACACTAGCACATTTGCGGATGACACAAAGCTGGGTGGCAGTGTGAACTGTGAAGAGGATGTTAGGAGATTGCAGGGTGACCTTTTCAGGTTGAGTGAGTGGACAGATGCGTGGCAGATGCAGTATAATATAGATAAATGTGAGGTTATCCACTTTGGTGGCAAAAACAAGGGGGCAGATTATTATCTCAATGGGGTTAGGTTAGGTAAGGGGGAGGTACAGCGAGACCTGGGCGTCCTTGTACACCGGTCACTGAAAGTTGGCGTGCAGTACAGCAGGCAGTGAAGAAAGCTAATGGAATGTTGGCCTTCATAACAAGAGGATTTCAGTATAGGAGTTGAGAGGTTCTTCTGCAGTTGTATAGGGCTCTGGTAAGACCACATCTGGAGTATTGTGAACAGTTTTGGTTTCCTAATTTGAGGAAGGACATCCTTGTGATTGAGGCAGTGCAGCATAGGTTCATGAGATTGATCCCTGGGATGGTGGGACTGTCATATGAGGAAAGATTGAAAAGACTAGGCTTGTGTTCACTGGAGTTTAGAAGGATGAGGGGGATGTTATAGAAACGTATACAATTATAAAATAACTGGACAGGCTAGATGTAGGAAAAATGTTCCCAAAGTTGGGCGAGTCCAGAACCAGGGGCCACAGTCGTAGAATAAAGGGGAGACAATTAAGACTGAGGTGAGGAAAAAACCTTTTCACCCAGAGAGTTGCAAATTTGAGGAATTACATAGAAAATAGGTGCAGGAGTAGAGGCCATTCGACCCTTCGAGCCTGCACCGCCATTCAATATGATCATGGCTGATCATCCAACTCAGTATCCTGTACCTGCCTTCTCTCCATACCCCATGATCCCTTTAGTCACCAGGGCCACATCCAACTCCCTCTTAAATATAGCCAATGAACTGGCCTCAACTACCTTCTGTGGCAGAGTTCCAGAGGTTCACCACTCTCTGTGTGAAAAATGTTTTTCTCATCTCGGTCCTAAAGGATTTCCCCTTTATCGTTAAACTGTGACCACTTGTCCAGGACTTTCTTCATATGAAAGTCCTGACATCCCAGGAATCAGTCTAGTAAACCTTCTCTGTACTCCCTCTATGGCAAGAATGTCTTTCCTCAGATTTGGAGACCAAACCTGTACGCAATACTCCAGGTGTGGTCTCACCAAGACCCTGTACAATTGCAGTAGAACATCCCTGCTCCTATACTCAAATCCTTTTGCTATGAATGCTAGCATACCATTCGCTTTCTTCACTGCCTGGTGCACCTGCATGCCTACTTTCAATGACTCGTGTACCATTACACCTGGGTCTCGTTGCATCTCCCCTTTTCCTAATCGGCCACCAATTAGATAATAGTCTACTTTCCTGTTTTTGCCACCAAAGTGGATAACCTCACATTTATCCACATTATACTGTATCTGCCATGCATTTGCCTACTCACCCAGCCTATCCAAGTCACCTTGCAGCCTCCTAGCATCCTCCTCACAGCTAACACTGCCCCCCAGCTTCGTGTCATCCGCAAACTTGGAGATGTTGCATTCAATTCCCTCGTCCAAATCATTAATATATATTGTAAATAGCTGGGGTCCCAGCACTGAGCCTTGCAGTACCCCACTAGTCACTGCCTGCCATTCTGAAAAAGACCCGTTTACTCCTACTCTTTGCTTCCTGTTTGCCAGCCAGTTCTCTGTCCACATCAATACTGAACCCCTAATACCGTGTGCTTTAAGTGTGTATACTAATCTCTTATGTGGGACCTTGTCGAAAGCCTTCGGAAAGTCCAGATATAACACATCCACTGGTTCTCCCTTATCCACTCTACTAGTTACATCCTCGAAAAATTCCTTAAGTACTCTGGGATGCAGCCTATCTGGCCCTGGGGATTTTTCGGCCTTTATTCCATTCAATTTACCTAACACCACTTATATAACCATATAACCATATAACAATTACAGCACGGAAACAGGCCATCTCGGCCCTACAAGTCCGTGCCGAACAACTTTTTTCCCTTAGTCCCACCTGCCTGCACTCATACCATAACCCTCCATTCCCTTCTCATCCATATGCCTATCCAATTTATTTTTAAATGATACCAACGAACCTGCCGCCACCACTTCCACTGGAAGCTCATTCCACACCGCTACCACTCTCTGAGTAAAGAAGTTCCCCCTCATGTTACCCCTAAACTTCTGTCCCTTAATTCTGAAGTCATGTCCTCTTGTTTGAATCTTCCCTATTCTCAAAGGGAAAAGCTTGATCACATCAACTCTGTCTATCCCTCTCATCATTTTAAAGACCTCTATCAAGTTCCCGGCTAACCTGGATTTCACTCAGTTCCTCCATCTCATTTGACCCGCGGTCCCGTTATTTCCGGCAGATTATTTATGTCTTCCTTGGTGAAGACGGAACCAAAGTAGTTATTCAATTGGTCTGCCATGTCCTTGTTCCCCATGATCAATTCACCTCTTTCCGACTGCAAGGGACCTACATTTGTTTTAATTAATCTCTTTCTCTTCACATATCTATAAAAACCTTTGCAGTCAGTTTTTATGTTCCCTGCCGGTTTTCTTTCATAATCTATTTTCCCTTTCCTAATTAAGCCCTTTGTCCCCCTCTGCTGGACTCTGAATTTCACCAAGTCCTCTGGTAGGCTGATTTTTTCTGGCTAATTTGTACACTTCATCTTTGGTTTTGATACTATCCCTGATTTCCCTTGTTATCCACGGATGCACTACCTTCCCTGATTTATTCTTTTGCTCACTTTTCACTCGCTCACCCACTCACTCACCCACTCACTCATTCACACCCACTCAATCACCGACACACTCACAATCTCACTCACCCACACTCTCACTCTCACACTCACTCTTAGTCGCTGGGGTGCCTGGTCTGGAGAAAGGCTGGTTTGTGATCCTTAGTGGAGGTTACGTAAGTGGAGGAGTTTTGATTGAGCGTGTGGATCCTGAGGAAGGATAAAATGAAGCTGAGATCTATGGAGTGAGCTGACTTATTCCAGTACTTTGTGGTGCAGTGGTAGAGTTGCTGCTAGAGAACCGTATTTGATCCTGACCACGGGTGCTGCCTGTACGGTTTACGTTCTCCCTGTGACCACGTGGGTTTTCCCCGGGTGCTCCGGCTTCCTCACACATTCCAAAGACGTGCAAGTGAAGCTTTGCATGTTGCAAGTGCATCACATCAATATTTAGTTTAGTTTACCTTAGAGAAACAGTCCCTTCGGCCCACTGAATCCATGCCGACCAGCGATCACCCCATTCAGTAGTTCTATGCTACACACTAAGAACAATTTACGGAACCTAAATAACCAATAACCCTACACATCTTTGGGATGTGAGAGGAAATGGGATATGACAATAAAACATTCTTGACTCTTGAAACCGGAGGAAACCCACATGTTCACAGGGCGAATGTGCAAACTGCGCATGGACAGCTCCTGAGTTCAGGATCGAACCCTGGTCTCTGGATCTGTGAGGCAGCAACAAATCTCATGATTTTAAACATGTTTATAAGATCACCACTCATCCTATATAGAGGATGTGAGCAGTCTGGCTTGATGATAGAACTGGAAAGTTGGATTGGAAATATCTAAATACCTATACTTACTGTTTTGTTTTCCAGCCGAATGAATCATTATCATCTTGCTCATCTGCCCACTCAATCGACACGGCCTCTTCGGGAGTCTCGTCATTGATCGGCACCGTTTCATGCTTGTCTTCCTGCCCCCACAATTCCAAGGACCACAAGCCCACCATCTCGGGGACTTCCTGCAGCTCCACAGCGCCACTTCCGGAGTACAACAAGCAGAACGAGGAAAATTGCATCATCCACGTCAGTCTCGAGAATGGCAATGGGAAGGTGTTAAAAAGAATTATGGTACGTGCATGGCATTCTTCCACGGCTCAGATACTACTTTATACCGATTCGGATGTCCAAGCCCCTGAGGTTGTTCTCCCGTTCCGACGTCGGAGTTCCAGCATTCCAGCGAGAGGGCTTGAACATCGGGTTGCCTGTAGTGGCGACAGTGAGGGGTTCGGGAGCCCCCTGACCACGGATGAACAACAGAGGATGACTGAACTTTGGTGCCTTCCCTCACAGTGGGAAACTTTGATTCCACTGTGTGGGGATATCTATGTTAAAGATTATCATGTTCTGTGCTCTCTTTTATTCGTATGGCTGTATGATGACCACACATTTCACTGTACCAATTGATACGTGACAAATAAATGTCTCTAGTCTCTCTTGTCTTGTCTCAATACACCTAGCGTCTGAAGTAAATACTTTTTCCCTTCCTCTCCAGGTGACCAACCAAAAGAGGTCCCCGGTCGTAATACAGAGAGCCATGTCAAAGCACAACCTGGAAGGAGATTGGAAGGAATATCAGCTTGTCCAGATCCCCGCAGAAGACAGATGTGAGGAAAAAAACATAGGTTGCTTGATGCTGAGGTCACCAAAAAAAACAAGGATGCGCTGCCTGCAGAGAAAGTGATAGCGGTCCGTACAACTCAGGTCACATCACAGTGAAGGAGCGTGTGTGTAGCCGACATTGAACTGATGGCTGTGGATCGCCGCTTATGCTGTGTGCCCTGGGGATTCTCACATGCCGCTGCGGTCGCTGTTTAAACATATTTAATCTTTAAGTAGTTTTGTATCTTGGTGCTTTTTTGGTGCGACTGTCTGGTAATTCAAATTTCACTGTGTCTCGGTACACGTGACAACAGAGGACCATTGAAATGTTTATCAGACGGGTGATCAGGTAGGCCTCGTAGGCCTAGTGTTCAGCGAAACGGTCGCCAAGTCTACGTTTGGAAATGTTCTCATTGTTTTTTTTCTCTTCTGCCCCCAGAGTTGGTCATTCCAGACGGCGGAAACATCTATTACGCGGTAGGCCCCTCTGCGAACTTTGACTTCATCCTGAGGAAGAAGAACTGCAGTCAGCTAGGAAATGTATCGGCAAACTCGTTAACTAAATGTGGTTGTTTGGCTTTGTTTCCTGCAGGGCCACATTCACACTAGTGAACCACCCTCTCTCCAGTCAGTGGCCAGATTATGAACGCTTTTGGAAAGTGTTTGGATTGGTCTTTTGAACTCCTAGGCAGATATTTCTTGTCTATTTCCCCCTCCCTCCCTGCCTAATAATTTAATCTCCTCTTGGATATACAGAACTAGACCCACCTTCAACAAGGCACAGCTGAAAGGTGTCGAATGATATTTCACGTCTCCAAATTCTGGTCAGCTTTATAGAGAACTGTTATTTTGTGTGTACATTTTAAAATGAGATCTGTGTCATGGAGGGACCAGTGGAGCCGTAGCAGATGCTGAGTGGTCCCAACTACTGGAAGGTGACTTTTATAGCTTTTCTGTCCTTTTATTCAGGGACAATGTTGGTGTGTTCTGAACAATCCACACACACACACACACACACACACTCTCACTCACTCTCTCACACACTCTCACTCACCCTCTCGAGAACTGTTATTTTGTGTGCACATTTTAAAATGAGATCTGTGTCATGGAGGGACCAGTGGAGCCGTAGCAGATGCTGAGTGGTCCCAACTATCTGGAAGGTGACTTTTATAGCTTTTCTGTCGTTTTATTCAAGGACAATGTTGGTGTGTTCTGAACAATACACACACACACACACACTCTCTATCTCTCTCTCACTCTCCACTCACTCTCCACTCACTCTCTCTCACTCACTCACACTTCACTCACTCACTCACCCACACTCACTCTCACTCACTCACTCACACTCTCAACTCACACTCACCCACTCTCTCCCTCACCCATTCACTCTCACTCCGTGTGCGGATGTAGCATCTAAGGACGAGATGCTGAAGTGAGGAAGTGGAAGCCAAATAACCGAACGGAAACAAAGCCGAAAAGCCAACTAACCGAAAGGCCAAATAACCGAAAAGGCTCAAGGTCGAAAAGCCAAATAACTGAACGGACGCAAGGCCGAAAAGCCAAATAACCGAAAGGGCGGGACATCTAAAAGCCAACTCAACGAACGAGCGCATCGCCAAAAAACAAAATAACACACATGACGTCGCCGGAGGGTGGGACTTGTCAGCGATTGGTCCAGACCCCTGCGTCCATCACATCACTGGCCTGGGGAGACGGGAGGATGGGAGTCATTTTTAATTTTCATTTGCCGATTTTAGACTTTCCTAAATATAAAATAAAACCCCATGTGTTTGAACTTTCGGTTGATTTAATAAAATAATAATTGGTTCAATAGATATTTACACCAACTGTAACAATTATATTTTGACTACCACAATACTTATACATACACTACCGTGCATCTTGAAGGCCACTGGTCCTTTTGGGTGTGAATCAAGAAACCAGACGATAAAAATATGACTTTTTTTAAAGAATATTTTAGCTCCCTGAGTCTGGTCAGTGATATGAGTAAGTGTGAATCGGCGTGAGTTAGTGTCAGCGTGCACGCGCGAGAGACGGGAAGAGCCCTAGTGAGACAACACCTGGAGTATTGTGTGCAGTTTTGATCCCCTAATTTGAGGAAAGACATTCTTCATATTGAGGGAGTGCAGCGTAGGTTTACAAGGTTAATAGTAAGATTAAATGAGAATTTACCAGTTTGAAGTTTGATCTTTATTTTATGAGGAGTTACGATGAGGGACTACGTGAAGAAGACGTGCGCATGCGCGTCAATCTTCAAAGCAGTGGTGTGAATTCACAGATGATAATTACCGAAGCATAATAGTAAGATACGCGAGACAAACATAACTTCCAGCTGATCTTTATGAGGGGTGGGAGTGGAGGGCACGCAGTCCCTCATCGTAACTCCTCATAAAATAAAGATCAAACTTCAAACTGGTCAGTTCTCTTTTAATCTTACTATTTTACTTCGGAGTCACGTGAGTGACTACGTGAGGATTTCAAAGCTCTGTGATTTTCATGCCGTGAGAAACAAGCCGACACAATCACAACTACTTCTATAACAATGAGGGAAAACCTTCATAATGCACACAGTCATGACATTGATTTAAAACATGCTGTTGCTATTAATGAAGTAATAATCATAGTAACACCTCCCGGGTGGTACTATAAATAAAATATGTAAATAGATTTGCCAAATATCTATGGTCTGGCATTGGGTTATTATAAATGTTTGGAAAAACGAACCCATTCGTTTTTTACCATGCTACAGCTGTTAGGAAGTGATCCTGCACAGATGAACTGTTTTATCCCTGGACATCGTTTGACCGGAACGGTTTTTCTTTTTTTTTTAAATAACAAGCACAGCAAGTTCAGAGCCTTAAAACTCTTGGTGACCTAACATATAGTTGTATATGTGTGCCTTCACATAGGCAAAGGTCCCTGGGTATGCCTTGAACTATATTCAGACCCGACACCCGTTCTGCTGTGCTTAAGTAATTCTAACATAAACTATTATATTTTCTTTACAGATGTAATCATCCTGTCCCTTCGCAATATGTAGAGATGGCACCTGTTGCGCTCCTTGCGCCAGAAGGATAACTACCTTATGAGAGCCGGTCAGACTTAAGAATGTAACTGGAGCCCTCTATGAACCATTGTTAACACAACATCAGTATCCCTTACTGTCTTGTAGTTGTCCTGGGAACTTTTGTTAAAGATATCTTTACAAATGATATCCGAGTTGAACCAACAGAGTGAGTCCCATTTGCTGCAGTAAATATGATGGGAAAACACAATTAATGGCCTTATCACTTAAATTATTGTCCAAAGACCAATTACCAATGAACTCCAAGATGTCCATAGTCTGTACCATTTTAAATGGAACATTAGTATTAAACAACACTTCCCAATTCCTGCAAAGAAATGTACTGTGTTTTGGTGCTATATCAGCACTCTGGAGTGAACCCATACTTGGGTAAATGTGCCAACTCCAGCCGTATGGCAGTCTAATTCAGATACTGCAGAGCATAAATTTATTTTAACATGCAACGCCTGATTTCCCTAGCCATAGCCTCTTATAAGGCTGTCTTATTATCCTGACAAATCGAGAATTTCAGCTGCATAGACCAATCAGACAGTAGGAAATCTAAAGCGGGATCTTGATGACTTTACTTGAAGACCCGACTGACCAGGAAAAATGGAGGAAAATAAAAACCCTTCCTCCTCCTTGTAGCGAGAATGTATCTTTCGCCACTCTTATGACCACATTTTTTATTTTTTTTTCCCCAATCTGTAAATAAGCATGACAGCAACATATCAATATACGGTGTTCCATTGAACCCAAATCATCAATATTATGTGGTCCAATACCCATTGTGTGTTGTCATGATCTGTACTTTATAATACACCTGTGGCAAACGAAATTAGCTAAACCACTACAGGTTATTTTATTTTTACTTGATTGCTCCCATGTGACCAACATATGCCAGCATCATAGTGTATCAACCTGAAATTGAACAAGCAAAAATAAGCATATTTGCTCAATCACTCTTCACCCATCGAATGCATGTAGGATCTATAAATAGTTATACCAATAACTCAAGAATTGATAATCATGCAAAACTCCTCCACAGCCAAACTGGAGATGACCTTCGCAATATCCTACGTTAGGCCATATTACTGTAATATTTTCTGACCAACTGCTAGCACAATGCTGCATACTGTTACAATACAATGCAATGTCATATAATAGTTTTATTCCTCACATTACACATAAGTGCAAGTGAACTGAATTTATCAGCATCAGCAGTAGTAATAGTGTCAGTATATTAACAATGACTTACATGGCACTTTAGAATTTGCCATTTAGCATGATGTCAATTCTCCCAGTTGCACAGCTGAATCACAGCTATATTTTGCCAATTAGTCTTAATGAATAGCGGCTGATATTAACCACAGGGTTATTACAGATTTCTATAACTGTAATATGTTTCCCAGAGCTGCGTCATAGGCCAATCAATAGCTAAAGCTAAATCCCAATGACCAACAAGTCTCTTTGGTAACAACTGAATTCGATTTGTATAGAAGAGCACAACCTCTTAAATAGTTTGAGACTCCAAACGATCCCTGTAAATGGGAACACCTTATAAAACCAGTTGTTAATTAGCCATTTCATAATGACCAGGCCACTCCTTATATCACTTTTTTTTTTTTTTTCCTGTCTTAAATGACAACTCTGGCCCAATTTTCGAGACTGTCTCTGGCACCGACCTGTGTTGTAAACAACTCTGGCCATTTTACCAGACCTGTTTTGAAGGCAATCCTGGCCATTATAATGAGCCTGCCTTAAACACAATTCTGGCCCAATTCCAACCTGCTTTACACGGTTAGATGCCTCTAAGGAGATGATTATATTTTAATCATTCGTGAATTGCGCAATCAAGTGTAAATAACCATATAATAATCACAGCACGGAAACAGGCCATCTCGGCCCTTCTAGTCCGTGCCGAACACGTATTCTCCCCTAGTCCCTTCTACCTGCACTCAGGCCATAACCCTCCATTCCTTTCCCGTCCATATAACTATCCAATTTATTTTTAAATGATAAAATCGAACCTGCCTCCACCACCTTCACTGGAAGCTCATTCCACACAGCTACCACTCTCTGAGTAAAGAAGTTCCCCCTCATGTTACCCCTAAACTTCTATCCCTTAATTCTCAAGTCATGTCCTCTTGTTTGAATCTTCCCTGCTCTCAGTGGGAAAAGCTTATCCACGTCAACTCTGTCTATCCCTCTCATCATTTTAAAGACCTCTATCAAGTCCCCCCTTAACCTTCTGCGCTCCAAAGAATAAAGACCTAACTTGTTCAACCTTTCTCTGTAACTTAGTTGCTGAAACCCAGGCAACATTCTAGTAAATCTCCTCTGTACTCTCTCTATTTTGTTGACATCCTTCCTATAATTAAGTGACCAAAATTGTACACCATACTCCAGAATTGGCCTCACCAAAGCCTTGTACAATTTTAACATTACATCCCAACTTCTATACTCAATGCTCTGATTTATAAAGGCCAGCACACCAAAAGCTTTCTTTACCACCCTATCTACATGAGATTCCACCTTCAGGGAACTGTGCACAGTTATTCCTAGATCCCTTTGTTTAACTGCATTCCTCAATTCGCTACCATTTACCATGTACGTCCTATGTTGATTTGTCCTGCCAAGATGTAGCACCTCACACTTATCAGCATTAAACTCCATCTGCCATCTTTCAGCCCACTCTTCCAACTGGCATAAATCTCTCTGTAGACTTTGAAAATCTACTTCATTATCCACAACACCACCTATCTTGGTATCATATGCATACTTAATAATCCAATTTACCACACCATCATCCAGATCATTGATGTACATGACAAACAACAGTGGCCCGAACACAGATCCCTGTGGCACCCCACTAGTCACTGGCCTCCAACCTGACAAACAGCCATCCACCATCACTCTCTGGCATCTCCCATTCAGCCACTGTTGAATCCATCCTGCTACTCCACCATTAATACCCAACTATTGAACCTTCTTAACCAATCTTCCATGAGGAACCTTGTCAAAGGCCTTACTGAAGTCCATATATACAACATCCACTGCTTTACCCTCATCAATTTCCCGAGTAACCTCCTCAAAAAATTCAAGAAGATTAGTCAAACATGACCTTCCAGGCACAAATCCATGTTGACTGTTCCTAAACAGACCCTGTTTATGCAGATGCTTATATATATTATCTCTAAGTATCCTTTCCATTAATTTGCCCACCACTGACGTCAAACTAACAGGTCTATAATTGCTAGATTTACTCTTAGAACCCTTTTTAAACAATGGAACAACATGCGCAGTACACCAATCCTCCGGCACTATTCCCGTTTCTAATGACATTTGAAATATTTCTGTCATAGCCCCTGCTAAATCTTACCAACTTGTAAGTGTACTTTAGTTGCAGAATATATGGAGCTTCTGGCTGCATTCATGCTGCCACCAGCTTCAGTGAACCGCTTACTGCTGATACGAATGAGGCTTTGACCTCCAGGTTCTCCCTGTTGAATGGGGTTTACCTGAATAGTAGATTTAGCGGCTTTTAAACATTTTTTCATAATGCCTGACTGCATGTGTTGGGATGGAAACCTTTCTGCCAGGCATGGTACTTTAGACACATGCCCTATCCCTTGGATATGCTCCATAGCTCAACCTCGGCATCAGATTTATACTGACCCGGCATGCTCCCTGCTCTATAAAAGAGACACATTAAGTAGCCCTATTACAAGGTGCTACTGGCACGGGCTTTTCCATAAACCCTTGCTCCTTCCCCTAGAAGGAAATATAAAGCAGCCCTGTTATAAGGTGCTGCTGGTGCTGCCTCTAACATAAGCCTAAACCACCATAGAATAGGCATGCATTTGAAGCAGCCCTGTTATAAGGTGCTGCTCGCGCTGACTCTCTCATAGGCCAAACGCTGTTATTAGTCTAGGCATCAACATGAAGCAGCCTTGTCAAAAAAGGTGTTGCTAGCGCTGGCTCTTCCATAGGCCTACGCTGAAAAAAACTAGGCATATACTTTAAGCAGCCCTGTTATAAGGCGCTGCTGATGCTGGCTCTCCCATAGGCCTGCAATGCCATATACTATGCATGCATTTTAAACAGCCCTATCGCAAGGTGCTGCAGGCATGGGCACTCCTGTAAACATAGAAAATAGGTGCAGGAGTAGGCCATTCGGCCCTTCAAGCCTGCACCGCCATTCAATATGATCACGGCTGATCATCCATGTTATACTGTCATATGCTGAGAGAATGGAGAAACTGGGCTTGTGCACTCTGGAGCTTAGAAGGATGAGATGGCTTCTCATTGAAACATATAAGATTGTTAAGGGTTTCGACATGCTAGAGGCAGGAAACATGTTGCCGATGTTGGGGGTGTCCAGAACCAGGGGCCAGTTTAAGAATAAGTAGTAAGCCATTTAGAACGGAGACGAGCAAACACTTTTTCTCACAGAGAGTGGTGAGTCTGTGGAATTCTCTGCCTCAGAGGGCAGTGGAGGCAGGTTCTCTGGATACTTTCAAGAGAGAGCTAGATAGGGCTCTTAAAAATAGCAGAGTCAGGGGATATGGGGAGAAGGCAGGAACGAGGTACTGATTGGGGATGATCAGCGATGATCACATTGAATGGCGGTGCTGGCTCGAACGGCCGAATGGCCTACTCCTGCACCTATTGTCTATTGTGTCCGCGCTGCCTCGGGTTTTTATTCCCAGTAAGCAGAATTATTTCAACTTCCGTGGTCCCCCAGCTGAGGTGGAGGGCGGCCGTGGCCGGACAGCACTGACCCCGGGAAGAGAGTGCGGGCGGTCCTGAAGGATGCGCTCCTTCAGCCACTTACATCTTGGTGCTCGGGTTCAGAGTGCCCAGTGTCACCCTCCAGCCCCGGGCAGTCTTGTGTGGGAAGGTACTTGGTGATCATTTTCCAATGTTCAATAGATTCAGGATCAGTTCCAGTGGATTTGAGGATAGCTAATGTTATCCCACTTTTCAAGAAAGGAGTGAGAGAGAAAATGAGGAATTGCAGATCAGTTAGCCTGACTTCGGTGGTGGGAAAGATGCTGGAGTCAATTATTAAAGAGGTAATAATGGGGCATTTGCATAGCAGTAAAGGGATTAGTCCACGTCAGCATGTATTTATGAAAGGAAAATCGTACTTGGCTAATCTTCCGGAATTTTTTGAGGATGTGACAAGTAAAATGGATGAAGGGGAGCCAGTGGATGTAGTGTATCTAGGCTTTCAGAAAGCCTTTAATAAGGTCCCGCACGAGAGACTGGTGACTAAAATTAGAGCACATGATTTTGGGGGTAGGAAGTTGACGGATAGAAAATTGGTTGGCAGACAGGAAGCAAAGAGTATGAGTGATCAGGTCCTTTTCAGAATTGCAGGCAGTGACAAGTGGAGTGCCGCAAGGCTCCGTGTTGGGGCTGCAACTGTTTACCATATATATTAATGATTTGGAAGAGGGAATTAGGAGTAACACTAGCGAGTTTGCGGATGACACAAAGCTGGGTGGCAGTGTCAACTGTGAAGAGGATGTTAGGAGATTTCAGGGTGACCTGTTCAGGTTGAGTGCGTGGACAGATGCTTGGCAGATGCAGTATAATATAGATAAATGTGAGGTTATCCACTTTGGTGGCAAAAACAGGGGTGCAGATTATTATCTCAATGGGGTTAGGTTAGGTAAGGGGGAGGTACAGCGAGACCTGGGTGTCCTTGTCACTAAAAGCTGGCGTGCAGGTACAGCAGGCAGTGAAGAAAGCTAATGGAATGTTGGCCTTCATAACAAGATGATTTCAGTATAGGAGTAGAGAGTTTCTTCTGCAGTTGTATAGGGCTCTGGTAAGACCACATCTGGAGTATTGTGTACAGTTTTGGTCTCCTAATTTGAGGAAGGACATCCTTGTGATTGAGGCAGTGCAGCATAAGTTCACGAGATTGATCCCTGGGATGGCGGGACTGTCATATGAGGAAAGATTGAAAAGACTAGGCTTGTATTCACTGGAGTTTAGAAGGATGAGGGGGTCTTATAGAAACGTATAAAATTATAAAAGGACTGGGCAGGCTAGATGTAGGAAAATTTGTTCCCAAAGTTGGGCGACTCCAGAACCAGGGGGCCACAGTCTTAGAATAAAGGGGAGACAATTAAGACTGAGGTGAGGATAAAACCTTTTCACCCAGAGAGTTGCAAATTTGAGGAATTACATAGAAAATAGGTGCAGGAGTAGGCCATTCGGCCCTTCAATTCTGCACCTCCATTCAGTATGATCATGGCTGATCATCCAACTCAGTACCTGCCTTCTCTCCATAGCCCATGATCCCTTTAGTCACAAGGCAGAGTTCCAGAGGTTCACCACTCTCTGTGTGAAAAATGTTTTTCTCATCTCGGTCCTAAAGTATTTCCCCTTTATCGTTAAACTGTGACTGTCAAGTCAAACTGAAATGAAAGAACAGGTGCAGAGAAATGCTGCATTGAAATCACGAGACAGTGATTAAAGTGGGCGGAACTCAGCATGCCGAGTTCTGCCTGGGGGTCAAAAGGGCACACAGCACCAGAAGCCAGTGAAGAAGACACAAGAGACTTGCGAGCAGAGAACTTGAACAGTAAATCAAAAGGACTGTCCGAAAAGACTGCCGCGATAGCCAGAAAAGGCAAGCAGGACTGATTTTCTACAGACCCGATTGGCAGCCGGTTTTTCACCTGATAAAGACCAAAACTGATAAAGACCAAAACTGGTAAAGACTAAAACTGCTAAAAAACTGCTAAAGACTAATCTGCCAAAATAAAAGAAGGAGAAAATAAAAGGTGTAAAAGAAGTGTTTGGTCTGAGTGAATCCAGTTCATCATTTCGGGGTAGATAAATCAAATCCCTTTCAAGCGGGGAATCTGCAAAAACATTAGAAGACTTGACAGTGACCACTTGTCCAGGACTTCCCCAACATCAGGAACAATCTTCCTGCACCTAGCCTGTCCAACCCCTAAAGAATTTTGTAAGTTTCTATAAGATCCCCCCTCAATCTTCTAAATTCTAGCGAGTACAAGCCGAGTCTATCCAGTCTTTCTTCATATGAAAGTCTTGACATCCCAGGAATCAGTCTAGTAAACCTTCTCTGTACTCCCTCTATGGCAAGAATGTCTTTCCTCAGATTTGGAGACCAAAACTGTATGCAATACTCCAGGTGTGGTCTCACCAAGACCCTGTACAATTGCAGTAGAACATCCCTGCTCCTATACTCAAATCCTTTTGCTATGAATGCTAGCATACCATTCGCTTTCTTCACTGCCTGGTGCACCTGCATGCCTACTTTCAATGACTCGTGTACCATTACACCTGGGTCTCGTTGCATCTCCCCTTTTCCTAATCGGCCACCAATTAGATAATAGTCTACTTTCCTGTTTTTGCCACCAAAGTGGATAACCTCACATTTATCCACATTATACTGTATCTGCCATGCATTTGCCTACTCACCCACCCTATCCAAGTCACCTTGCAGCCTCCTAGCATCCTCCTCACAGCTAACACTGCCCCCCAGCTTCGTGTCATCCGCAAACTTGGAGATGTTGCATTCAATTCCCTCGTCCAAATCATTAATATATATTGTAAATAGCTGGGGTCCCAGCACTGAGCCTTGCAGTACCCCACTAGTCACTGCCTGCCATTCTGAAAAGGACCCGTTTACTCCTACTCTTTGCTTCCTGTTTGCCAGCCAGTTCTCTGTCCACATCAATAC
This sequence comes from Amblyraja radiata, assembly GCF_010909765.2. Classification (NCBI taxonomy): domain Eukaryota; kingdom Metazoa; phylum Chordata; class Chondrichthyes; order Rajiformes; family Rajidae; genus Amblyraja; species Amblyraja radiata. Next base: position 457,430 of record NC_046004.1, on the reverse strand, counting down.
TGAACCCCTAATACCGTGTGCTTTAAGTGTGTATACTAATCTTTTATGTGGGACCTTGTCTAAAGCCTTCGGAAAGTCCTGATATAACACATCCACTGGTTCTCCCTTATCCACTCTACTAGTTACATCCTCGAAAAATTCTATAAGATTCGTCAGACATGATTTACCTTTTGTAAATCCATGCTGAATTTGTCGAATAATTTCACCACTTTCCAAATGTGCTGCTATCCCATCTTTAATAACTGACTCTCGCAGTTTCCCCACTACCGATGGTAGACTAACTGGTCTGTTTTCTCTCTCCCTCCCTTTTTATAAAAATGGGGTTATGTTAACTACCCTCCAATCCTCAGGAACTACTTCAGAATCTAAAGAGTTTTGAAAAATTATCACTAATGCATCCACTATTTCTGGGGCTACTTCCTTAAGTACTCTGGGATGCAGCCTATCTGGCCCTGGGGATTTATCGGCCTTTAATCCATTCAATTTACCTAACACCACTTCCCGGCTAACCTGGATTTCACTCAGTTCCTCCATGTCATTTGACCCGCGGTCCCCTGCTATTTCCGGCAGATTATTTATGTCTTCCTTAGTGAAGACGGAACCAAAGTAGTTATTCAATTGGTCTGCCATGTCCTTGTTCCCCATGATCAATTCACCTGTTTCTGACTGCAAGGGACATACATTTGTTTTAACTAATCTCTTTCTCCTCATATATCTATAAAAACATTTGCAGTCAGTTTTTATGTTCCCTGCCGGTTTTCTTTCATAATCTATTTTCCCTTTCCTAATTAAGCCCTTTGTCCTCCTCTGCTGGTCTCTGAATTTCTCCCAGTCCTCTGGTAGACTGCTTTTTCTGGCTAATTTGTACGCTTCATCTTTGGTTTTGATACTATCCCTGATTTCCCTTGTTATCCACGGATGCACTACCTTCCCTGATTTATTCTTTTGCCAAACTGCGATGAACAATTGTTGTAGTTCATCCTTCCTTCCTTTCCATTGCGTTAATCTCCTCTCTAACCAGCAACGCAACCCCATGTCCTTTTCCTTTCTGTATCCCTCCTGAATATTGAATATCCCTGGATGTTCAGCTCCCAGCCTTGGTCACCCTGGATCCATGTCTCCGTGATCCCAACTATATCATAATCATTAATAGCTATCTGCACATTCAACTCATCCACCTTATTACGAATGCTCCTTGCATTGAGACACAAAGCCTTCAGGCTTGTTTTTACAACGCTCTTACCCCTTATACAATTATGTTGAAAAGTGGCCCTTTTTGATTTTTGCCCTGGATTTGTCTGCCTGCCACTTTTGCTTTTCACCTTGCTACCTATTGACTCTACCCCCATTTTACACCCCCTCTGTCTCTCTGCTCACACATTTAAGAACCCCACCACCTTATTCTGTTTATTATTTTTTCTTCTTTCCCCCTATATGTTGGGTCTGATTGCTTCCTTTCTCTGCCTCCTGTCTCACACACTGTCTACTAGCTTCCTATATTTGAGTCCCTCCCCCCAACCGTTCTAGTTTAAAGTCTCCGCGTTAGCCTTTGCAAATCTCCCCGCCAAGGCATTGGTCCTCCTCGGGTTCAAGTGCAACCCGTCCTTTTTGTACAGGTCACACCTTCCACAAAAGAGTCCCAATGATCCAGAAACTTGAATCAGCCACTCATTTATCCTCCACCTCGCTCCATTCCTACTCTCTGTCGCGTGGCACAGGCAGTAATCCCGAGATTGTTACCATTGCGGTCATTCTCCTTAACTCTCCTCCTAACTCCCTAAATTCTCCTTTCAGGACCTCTTCTCTTTTTCTACCTATGTCATTGGTACCTATATGTACCACAACCTCGGGCTCCTCTCCCTCCACAGAGGACAGTGGAGGCCAAATCACTGGATGGATTTAAGAGAGTTAGATAGCGCTCTTGGGGCTAGTGGAATCAAGGGATATGGGGAGAAGGCACGCACGGGTTATTGATTGGGGACGATCAGCCATGATCACAATGAATGGCGGTGCTGGCTTGAAGGACCGAATGGCCTCCTCCTGTACCTATTTATGCTCTCTCACTCTCACTCACCCACTCCGTTTCACTATCACTCTTCACTCACTCACCCTACATTCACTCACTGACTTGCATTCACTAACTCATTCTCAATCAGTCTCACTCACCCACCCACTCACTGACCAACTCACTCACTCTCAATCACTCACTCTCACTCTCTCCCTCTTCATTCACCCACACTCTCACTCACACTGGCTCACTCACTCACCCACACTCTCATTCAATCTCATTCACTCACTCTCACTCACTCACTCCATCTCTCACTGAATCTCATTCACTCACCCTCTGTCTCTCACTCACTCAGCCACTCACTCTTACTCACCCACTCACACTAACTCTCATTCTCTCCCACTCAATCACTGATGCAATCACTCACTCACACTAACTCTTCACTCACACACTCACACCCACTCACTCACCCACTCGCTCTCACTCACCTACTCACTCTCACACTCATTCTCTCTTCATTCACCCACTCACTCTCACTGACTCTCACTCACGCTCCCTCTCTCACTCTCACTCACCCTGTCTCTCACTCTTCACTCACTCACTAACTCATTCTCTCACTCAATCACTGATGCACTCACTCACTCATCCACTCTCACCCAATCTCACTCACTCATTGCTCACTCTCTCACTCACTCTCACTCTTTCACAAACTCACTCACCCACTGTCATACTCACTCACTCAACCACTCGCTCTCACTCACCCACTCTACACCCACTCACTCATTCTTCACTCACCCACTCACTCATCAACTCACTCTTCATTTACTCACTTACTCACTCTTCATTCACCCACTCTCACACTGACACTCACTCCCTAATTCATTCACTCTCACTCACCACCCACTCTCTCTCTTGCTCACTTTTCACTCGCTCACCCACTCACTCACTCTCACTCACCCTCACTCATTCTCACCCACTCAATCACTGACACTCACACTCTCACTCACTCTTAATCGCTGGGGTGCCTGGTCTGAAGAAAGGCAGGTTTATGATCCTTAGTGGAGGTCACATAAGTGGAAGAGTTTTGATTGCCATGTGGATCCTGAGGAAGGATAAAGTGAAGCTGAGATCTATGGAGTGTGCTGACTTATTCCAGTACTTTGTGGTGCAGCGGTAGAGTTGCTGCCAGAAACCCGTATTCAATCCTGACCACGGGTGCTGCCTGTACGGAGTTTACGTTCTCCCTGTGAACACGTGGGTTTTCCCCGGCTTCCTCCCACATTCCAAAGACGTGCAGGTTGGTAGGTTAATTGGCTGCTGCAAGTCGTAAATTGTCCATGGTGTGTAGGATAGTGTGTGGGGGTCGCTGGTTGGTGTGGACTCGGTGGTCCGAAGAGCCTGTTTCCGCACTGTATCTGCAAAGTCGCACAAATAAGACGACTGCTTTTTAAGCAGTCATTGAGTTATGCAGAAGCAATACAGTACAAGTGAAGCTTTGCATGTTGCAAGTGCATCACACCAATATTTAGTTTAGTTTATCTTAGAGAAACAGTCCCTTCGGCCCACTAAATCCATGCTGACCAGCGATCACCCCATTCAGTAGTTCTATGCTACACATTAAGAACAATTTACGGAACCTAAATAACCAATAACCCTGCACATCTTCGGGATGTGATAGGAAATGGGATATGACAATAAAACATTCTTCACTCTTGAAACCGGAGGAAACCCACATGTTCACAGGGCGAATGTACAAACTGCGCATGGACAGCTCCTGAGGTCAGGATCGAACCCTGGTCTCTGGATCTGTGAGGCAGCAACAAATCTCATGATTTTAAACATGTTTATAAGATCACCACTCATCCATATATAGAGGATGGGAGCAGCCATGCTTGATGATAGAACTGGAAAGTTGGATTGGAAATATCTAAATACCTATCCTTACTGTTTTGTTTTCCAGCCGAATGAATAATTATCATCTTGCTCATCTGCCCACTCAATGGACACGGCCTCTTCGGGAGTCTCGTCATTGATCGGCACTGTTTCATGCTTGTCTTCCTGCCCCCACAATCCTAAGGACCACAAGCGCACCATCTTGGGGACTTCCTGCAGCTCCACAAAGTCACTCGAGACTCGCCCAACAAACTCGCCCGAGACTCCTGGGACCTTTTTGCCGTTGGGTCGCCAGGGTGAACCTCCACCCAGCGTGGCCTTTGGACTTCGGGAGCCGCGGACTCCGGTAGGAAATGGCCGATTCGGATGTCCAAGCCCCTGAGGTTCTCCCGTTCCGACATCGGAGTTCCAGCATACCGGTGAGAGGGCCTGAACATCGGGCGGCCTGTAGTGGCGACACAATCCCAAGGACCACAAGTGCACCATCTCGGGGACTTCCTGCAGCTCCACAGCACCACTTCCGGAGTACAACAAGCAGAACAAGGAAAATTGCATCATCCACATCAGTCTCGAGAACAGCAATGGCAAGGTGTACAAAAGCATTGTGGTACGTGCATGGCATTCTTCCACGGCTCAGATACTACTTTATACCGATTCAGATGTCCAAGCCCCTGAGGTTTTTCTCCCGTTCCGACGTCGGAGTTCCAGCATTCCGGCGAGAGGGCCCGAACATCGCGCCGCCTGTAGTGGCGACAGCAAGGGGTTCGGGAGCCCCCCCCGACCACGGGTGAACAACAGAGGACAACAGAGGAGGATGACTGAACTTTGGTGCCTTCCCTCACAGTGGAAATCTTTGATTCCACTGTGTGGGGATATCTATGTTAAAGACTATCATGTTCTGTGCTTTTTTAATTTGTACGGCTGTATGATGACCACATTTCACTGTACGAATTGATACATGTGACAAATAAATGTCTCTTGTCTCTCTTGTCTTGTCTCAATACACCTAGCGTCTGAAGTAAATACTTTTTCCAAAACAGGTCCCCGTTCGTAATCCAGAGAGCCATGTCAAACCACACCTGGAAGAAGATTGGAAGAAATATCAGCTTGTCCAGATCCTCTCAGAAGACAGATGTGAGGAATAAAACATAGGTTCCTTGATGCTGAGGTCGTTGAAAAAAACAAGATGGATGTGCTGCCTGCACTGGCGAGGACTCGGAGGGAGTGCCGTGCGTGCAGTGATCTTGGTGTTTACCGTTGGAGGCAGCGGAGGAGGGTCAGGGCGGTGAGTACTTAAATCGGGCACGGGGCTTGTTTTCACAGAGGCCCGGGACCGTTGGAGGCAGCGGAGGAGGGTCAGGGCGGTGAGTACTTAAATCGGGCACGGGGCTTGTTTTCACAGAGGCCCGGGACCGTTGGAGGCAGCGGAGGAGGGTCAGGGCGGTGAGTACTTAAATCGGGCACGGGGCTTGTTTTCACAGAGGCCCGGGACCGTTGGAGGCAGCGGAGGAGGGTCAGGGCTTACCAAATCCCGTAACGTTCCACACTCCACAGGGACGGTTTCTGGGGGAAGCCGCTGATTGGTGGAAGCAGACTAGAGGAAGCAGCTGATTGGGTGCAACCTCAGGTTAGCATTTCTGCTTTCTGGTTAAAGGTACAGTGCTTTAGTAGACGTACAGTGAGCTAAGGGTACAGTGGGCTAAAGGTACAGTGCTTTTTGTTTATATAATAAAGGTACAGTTTAAAGGGCAAGAGGGAGCAGTTGTTGTGAGTCAGATACCTGCTGATTTCTCCCAGCAGTTTCTATTGTATTGTACTGGTATCGGATCCAGGGTAAGGCGAGAGAATGACAGTCAGAGCAGTGTACTGTTCTGGATGTCAGATGTGGGAGGTCATGGTGTCGGATGGCCCTCCAGACGTCCACATCTGCACCAGGTGCAGAGAGATGGGGCTCCTAAGGGACCGTATTAGGTTCCTGGAGCAGCAGCTCGATGACCTCTGTCTTGTCAGGGAGAGTGACGAGGTCATAGAGGGGAGTTATAGGGAGGTGGTCACTCCAAAACCACAGGAGAGAGACATGTGGGTCACGCTAAGGAAGGGCAAGGGGCAGAGGCAGGAACGAGGGAGTACTCCAATGTCGGTACACCTTGCAAATAAGTACTCCTGTTTGAGTACGGATGAGGATGACAGCCTACCCGGGAGTAGCAACAGCGGACGGGCCTCCAGCACAGAGACCAGCCCTGTTGCTCCGAAAGGTAGGGAAAAAAAGAAGAGGGCAATAGTAATTGGGGACTCTATTGTTAGGGGGTCGGATAGGCGTTTCTGTGGACGCAGTCGGGAGACCAGGATGGTGGTCTGCCTCCCTGGTGCCAAGGTCTCGGACGTGTCTCAACGCATCCAAGATATCCTGAAATCAGAGGGAGAGGAGCCTGAGGTCGTGGTACATATTGGTACAAATGACATAGGTAAAAAAAGTGAAGAGGTCTTGAAGGGAGGATTTAGGGTGTTGGGAGGAGAGTTAAGGAAAAGGACCAAAAAGGTAACAATCTCAGGATTACTGCCTGTACCACGCGACAGTGAGAGTAAGAATGGAGCGAGGTGGAGGATAAATGCGTGGCTGAAAGACTGGTGCAGAGGGCAGGGATTCAAGTTTCTGGATCATTGGGACTTCTTTTGGGGAAGGTGGGACCTGTACAGAAAGGATGGGTTGCACTTGAACCCGAGAGGGACCAACATCCTGGCGGGGAAATTTGCAAAGGTCACTGGGGAGACTTTAAACTAGAATGGTTGGGGCGAGGGACTCAAATAGAGAAAGCTAGTAGACCGAATGGGAGGCAGGAAGCAGAAAAGGGAAGCACTCGGACACAAGAGGAGAAAGAAAAAAAAGGAAATGAACAGAGAAGAAGAGACGGGGGGTTTCTTAAATGTGCATATTTTAATGCTAGGAGCATTGTAAGAAAGGTGGATGAGCTTAGAGTCTGGATAGACACCTGGAAGTATGATGTTGTGGCGATCAGTGAAACATGGTTGCAGGAGGGCTGTGATTGGAAACTAAATATTCCAGGATTTCGTTGCTTCAGGTGTGATAGAATTGGAGGGGCAAGAGGTGGTGGTGTTGCATTGCTAGTCAGGGAAGATATTACAGCAGTGCTTTGGAAGGATAGATTGGAGGGCTCATCTAGGGAGGCTAGGGAAGCGGAAAAATCAAAATGTGACAGGAGGATCCAGGATGTGTGGAGATAAAGCTCTAGATGTAAAAGGGGCAAAAACGGAAAGGAAGGGTAGTAAAAATCATCTGAAAGTGCTTTATCTAAATGCACGGAGTATTCGAAATAAGATAAATGAATTAACGGTGCAATTAAGTATATATAGTTATGATATCGTGGCCATTACGGAGACATGGCTGCAAGGGGATCAGGACTGGGAGTTAAATATAGAGGGGTACTCGACAATTAGAAAAGATAGACAGGAAAGAAAGGGAGGAGGGGTGGCCCTTTAATAAGGGAGGGAATAACGGCAATAGAGAGGAAGGATATTGCGTTGAAGGATCAGGATAGTGAAACAGCTTGGGTACAGATAGAGAATAACAAGGGGAAAAAAACACTAGTGGGTGTAATTTATAGACCTCCAGATAGCTGTGACGCTGTTAGTCAGAACATAAATCTGCAAATAGTTGACGCATGTAAAAAGGGAACTGCTGTAATCATGGGGGACTTCAATTTTCATATTAATTGGGCAAACCAAACTGGGCAGGGTAGACTAGAGGAAGAGTTTATAGAATGTATTAGAGACGGGTCCCTAGAACAGTATGTCACAGAACCGACAAGGGGGGAGGCAATCTTGGATCTGGTCCTGTGTAATGAAGCAGGATTAATTAAAAATGTCATAGTTAGGTACTCGTTGGGAACAAGTGACCACAATATGGTCGAATTCCATATTCAAATAGAAGGGGAGCAGGTTGAAACTCAGGCTAGGGTGCTTAGTCTAAATAAGGGGGATTATGAGGGTATGAGGACAGAGCTGATCAAAGTTGACTGGGATAGCAGACTCAAGAATAAGACGGTACATGAGCAGTGGTGTACGTTTAAGGATCTACTGTATAACCTTCAAGAAAAATTTATTCCTATGAAGAAAAAAGGGGTAAGGGTAAGAACAGTCAGCCATGGCTCAGTAAAACTATAAAGGATAGTATTCGGCTGAAGGCAAGGGCATATAAGGTAGCCAGAGATAGTGGGAGGGTAGAGGATTGGGAAGCATTTAAAGGTCAGCAAAAAATAACTAAGAGATTAATTAGGACGGGGAAATAGACTATGAAAGGAATTTAGCAAACAACATAAAAACTAATAGTAAGAGTTTTTATAGCTATATAAAAAGAAAAAGGGTGGCTAAGGTGAACGTTGGTCCATTGGAGGGTGAGACTGGAGAGTTGTTGGTGGGGAACATGGAAATGGCAAAGGCATTAAACGAGTATTTTGTATCAGTCTTCACCATAGAAGACACAAAAATATTCCAACGCTGGATAAACAGGGGGCGGTAGGAATGGAGGAGCTAAATACTATTAAGATCACTAAGGAGGTGGTATTAGGGAAATTAATGAGACTGAAGGAGGATAAATCCCCTGGGCCTGATGGATTACATCCAAGGGTCTTGAGGGAGATAGCGGTGGGGATTGTGGATGCATTGGTGATAATTTTCCAAAACTCCCTGGAGGCGGGAACGGTCCCAGTGGATTGGAAAATGGCAAATGTAACACCTATATTTAAAAAAGGAAGTAAACAGAAGGCGGGTAACTATAGACCGGTTAGTCTAACATCGGTGGTGGGTAAAATGTTAGAGACAATTATTAAAGAAACACTAACGGGGCACTTGGATAAACATGACTTCATCGGACAGAACCAGCATGGTTTTGTGAAGGGGAAATCCTGTTTAACGAATCTGCTCGAATTCTTTGAGGAAGTAACAACCCGGGTGGATAAAGGGGAACCGGTGGATGTGGTATACTTGGACTTCCAAAAGGCTTTTGACAAGGTGCCACATAAGAGACTATTGCTAAAAATAAAAAATTATTGGATTGGGGGTAATATATTAGCATGGGTAGAGGATTGGCTAACAAATAGGAAGCAGAGAGTGGGGATAAATGGTTCATACTCGGGATGGCAACCGGTAACTAGCGGGGTTCCGCAAGGGTCGGTGCTGGGACACCAGTTGTTCACAATTTATATAAATGATTTGGAGGAGGGAACCAAGTGTAATATATCAAAATTTGCGGACGATACAAAATGGGAGGAAAAGTAGGGGATGAGGAGGATAGGAAGAGTCTGCAAAAGGATATAGATAAGCTAGGTGAGTGGGCAACAACTTGGCAGATGAAATTTAATACTAATAAATGTGAAGTCATTCACTTTGGGAAAAAAAATGATAGGGCAAGTTATTTTCTAAATGAGGAGGAGCTGCGTTGTAATGCAACGCAAAGGGATCTAGGGGTATTAGTACATGAATCACTAAAAGTCAGTATGCAGGTGCAGCAAGCAATCAGGAAGGCCAATGGAGTTTTGGCCTTTATTGCTAGGGGGATTGAGTATAAAAACACGGAGGTCTTGCTGCAGCTGTACACAGTATTAGTGAGACCACATTTGGAATACTGTGTACAGTTCTGGGGTCCATACTTAAGAAAGGATGTACTAGCCCTGGAGGCAGTGCAGCGAAGGTTTACAAGATTAATTCCTGCAATGAGGGGATTGACGTATGAGGAAAGGTTAAGTAAGCTGGAACTCTACTCTTTGGAGTTTAGAAGAATGAGAGGCGATCTCATTGAAACATATAAGATCGTGAGGGGCCTTGATCGGGTGGATGCACCGAGGATGTTCCCAATGATCGGGGAAACTAGAACTAGGGGACATAGTTGCAGAATAAGGGGGGGCTCTTTTAAAACTGAGATGAGGAAGAACTTCTTCACCCAGAGGGTGGTTAATTTATGGAATTCACTGCCCCAGGGAGCAGTGGAAGCAGAAACGTTAAATATATTTAAGTCTAGAATAGATGGTTTTTTAGCTGCCAAGGGGATAAGGGGCTACGGGGAGAGGGCAGGGATATGGACCTAGGTATGGTTAGTATAGTAAGACCTGAGTGATCTCCTGGACAAGTGTCGATCGCCTGGATTGGGGTCGGAGAGGAATTTCCCGGATTTTTTTCCCGAATTGGACCTGGGTTTTTATCCGTTTTTTTGCCTCCCCCAGGAGATCACGCGGTTCTTGGGGTGGAGAGGGGTGATAGCGGTATAAAGGGGAGGGTAGTGTCTTGTGTTCTGTGTCTTGTGTCTACTGTTTGTGGGTGAGTGTGTCTGTTTAGTGTTCAGCCATGAGCGAATGGCGGTGCGGGCTCGACGGACCTGGTGGTCTACTCTCGCACCTACTTTCTATGTTTCTATGTTTCTATGTTTACGGAGTCATGGCACCATGAGAACATCCCAGAGTCTGGTGCGGTAGTGGATGATTTTCTGACTGTTCGGCGGGCAGGGACTGCAGAGAAAGTGATAGCGGTCCGTACAATTCTGGTCACATCACGGTGAAGAAGCGTGTGTGTGGCCCAGACATTGAACTGATGGCTGTGGATCTCCGCTTATGCTGTGTGCCCTGGGGATTCTCACATCCCGTTGCGGTGGCTGTTTATGTTTAATCTTTAAGTAGTTTTGTATCTTAGTGCTTTTTTGGTGTGACTGTATGGTAAATCAAATTTCACTGTGCCTCTGTACACGTGATAACAGAGGACCATTAAAATGTTTATCAGACGGGTGATCAGGTAGGCCTCGTAGGCCTAGTGTTCAAGAGAAATGGTCGCCCAGTCTACGTTTGGAAATGTACTCATTGTTTTTTTTCTCTTCTGCCCCCAGAGTTGGTCATTCCAGACGGTGGCAACATCTATTACGCGATAGGCCCCTCTGCGAACTTTGACTTCATCCTGAGGAAGAAGAACTGCAGTCAGCTAAGAAATGTATCGGCCAACTCGTTGACTAAATGTGGTTGTTTGGCTTTGTTTCCTGCAGGGCCACATTCAAACTAGTGAACCACCCTCTCTCCAGTCAGTGGCCAGATGATGAACGCTTTTGGAAAATGTTTGGATTGGCCTTTTTGAACTCCTAGGCAGATGTTTCCTGTCTATTTCCCCCTCCCTCCCTCCCTGCCTAATAATTTAATCTCCTCTTGGATATGCAGAACTAGACCCACCTTCAACAAAGAACAGCTGAAAGGTCACCAATCACTGTTGGTCACCAATGATATTGCACTTATCTCCAAATTCTGGTCAGCTTTATAGAGAACGGTTATTTTGTGTGTACATTTGTAAATGAGATCTGTGTCATGGAGGGACCGGTGGAGCCGTAGCAGATGATGAGCGGTCCCAACTATCTGGAAGGTGACTTTTATAGCTTTTCTGTCCTTTTATTCAGGGACAATGTTGGTGTGTTCTGCTCAATTCTCACACACACACTCTCACTCACCCTTAATCACTCACACTCTCACTCACACTTCATTCACTCTCTCACTCACTCACCCACACTAACTCACTGTCACTCACCCACTCACTGTCACTCACCCACTCGCACTCACTCACTCACCCACACTTTCAACTCACTCACTCTCATTCACTCTCTCCCTTTCCCATTCACTCTCACTCCGTGTGCGGACGTGGCATCGAAGGACGAGATGTCGACGCAAAGAAGTGGAAGCCAAATAATCGAACGGAAACGACGCCGAAAAGCCAACTAACCGAAAGGAAACGATGCCGAAAAGCCAAATAACCGAAAGGGCACAAGGCCGAAAATCAAATAACCGAACGGATGCAAGGCCGAAAAGCCAAATAACCGAAAGGGCGAGACTCCTAAAAGCCAACTAACCGAATGTAAACGGTGACAAAAAGCCAATTGACAGAAAGGGCAGATCGCCGAAAAGCCAAATAACCAAAAGGGCGGGACATCTGAAAGCCAACTCAACGAACGAGCGCATCGCCAAAAAGCTAAATAACAAACATGATGTCGCCAGGGGGTGGGACTTGTCAGCGATTGGTCCAGACCCACGCGTCTATCACATCACTGGCCTGAGGAGACGGGACGATGGCGGCATTTTTAATTTTCCTTCGCCAATTTTGGACATTCCTAAATAGTAAATCAAACCCCATGTGATGGGAACTTTCGGTTGATTTAATAAAATAATAATTGTTTCCATAGATATTTACACCAACTGTAACAATTATATTTTGACTACCACAACACATATACATACACTACCGTGCATCTTGAAGGCCATTGGTCCTTTTGGGTGTGAATCAAGAAACCAGACGATAAAAATATGACTTTTTTTAAAGAATATTTCTGCTCCCTGAGTCTGTTCAGTTCTATGAGTAAGTGTGAATTGGCGTGAGTTAGTGTCAGCATGCACACCCGAGAGACGGGAAGAGCCCTAGTGAGACCACAGCTGGAGTATTGTGTGCAGTTTTGGTCCCTTAATTTGCGGAAGGACATTCTTGGGAGTGCAGCGTAGGTTTACAAGGTTAATTCCCGGGATGGCGGGACTGTCATATGTTGAGAGAATGGAGCAGCTGGGCTTGTACACTCTGGAGCTTAGGATGAAAGGGTATCTCATTGAAACATATAAGATTGTTAAGGGTTTGGACACGCCAGAGGCAGGAAACATGTTCCCCATGTTGGGGGAGTCCAGAACCAGGGGCCACAGTTTAAGAATAAGGAGTAAGGCATTTAGAACAGAGACGAGCAAACACTTTTTATCACAGAGAGTGGAATTCTCTGCCTCAGAGGGCGGTGGAGGCAAGTTCTCTGGATGCTTTCAAGAGAGAGCTAGATAGGGCTCTTAAAAATAGCGGAGTCAGGGGATATGGGGAGAAGGCAGGAACGAGGTATTGATTGGGGATGATCAGCCATGATCACATTGAATGGCGGTGCTGGCTCAAAGGGCCTAATGGCCTACTCCTGCACCTATTGTCTATTGTGTCCGTGCTGCGCTGCCTCGGGTCTTTATTCACAGTAAGTAGAATTCTTCCAACTTCCGTGGACCCCCAGCTAAGGTGGAGGGTGGCCATGGCCAGACAAGAAGACCCCGGGAAGAGAGTGCGGGGTGTCCTGAAGGATGGCGCTCCTTCGGCCGCTTACATCTTGGTGTTCAGTTTCAGAGTGCCCAGTGTCACCCACCAGCCCCGGGCAGTCTTGTGTGGGAAGGTACTTGGTGATCATTTTACAATGTTCAATAGATTCAGGATCAGTTCCTTTGGATTGTAGGATAGAAAATGATATCCCACTTTTCAAGAAAGTAGTGAGAGAAAATGGGGAATTACACAAGGTAGCCAATCTTCGGTGGTGGGAAAGATGCTGGAGTCAATTATTAAAGAGGTAATAATAGGGCATTTGGATAGCAGTAAAGGGATTAGTCCAAGTCAGCATGGATTTATGAAAGGAAAATCATGCTTGACTAATCTTCTGGAATTTTTTGAGGATTGTGACAAGTAAAATGGATGAAGGGGAGCCAGTGCAAAAAGTAGGAGAGATCGGGTCCTTTTCAGAATGGGAGGCAGTGACGAGTGGAGTGCCACAAGGCTCGGTGTTGGGGCTGCAACTGTTTACCATATATATTAATGATTTGGAAGAGGGAATTAGGAGCAACACTGTCAAGTTTGCGGATGACACAAAGCTGGGTGGCAGTGTGAACTGTGAAGAATGTTTGGAGGTTCCAGGGTGACCTGGACAGGTTGAGTGAGTGGGCAGATGCCGTATAATATAGATAAATGTGAGGTTATCCACTTTCGTGGCACAAACAAGGGGGCAGATTATTATCTCAATGGGGTTAGGTTAGGTAAGGGGGAGGTACAGCGAGACGTGGGTGTCCTTGTACACCGGTCACTGAAAGTTGGCGTGCAGGTACAGCAGGCAGTGAAGGAAGCTAATGGAATGTTGGCCTTCATATCAAGAGGATTTCAGTATAGGAGTTAAGAGGATGTATAGGGCTCTGGAGTTGTATAGGGCTCTGGAGTATTGTGTAGTTTTGGTCTCCTAATTTGAGGAAGGACATCCTTGTGACTGAGGCAGTGCAGCATAGGTTCACAGGTTGATTCTTGGGATGGCGGGACTGTCATATGAGGAAAGATTGAATAGACTAGGCTTGTATTCACTGGAGTTTAGAAGGACGAGGGGGATCTTATAGAGACATATAAAATTATAAAAGAACTGGACAGGCTAGATGTAGGAAAAATGTTCCCAATGTTGGGAGATTCCAGAACCAGGGGCCACAGTCTTAGAATAAAGGGGAGGCCATTTAGGACTGAGGTGAGAAAAAACCTTTTCACCCAGAGAGCTGTGAATTTGTGGAATTCCATGCCACAGAGGGCAGTGGGGGCCAAATCACTGGATGGATTTAAGAGAGTTAGATAGAGCTCTTGGGGCTGGTGGAATCAAGGGATATGGGGAGAAGGCAGGTGCGAGTTATTGATTGGGGATGATCATCCATTGTCACAATGAATGGCGGTGCTGGCTCAGAGGACCGAATGGCCTCCTCGTGCACCTATTTTCTATGTACTGCAGATGCTGGTTCACACTGACAAATAGACACAAAATGCTGGAGTAACTCAGCTGGACAGACATCATCTCTGGATAGAAGGAATGGGTGACGTTTTGGGTAGAAACCCTTCTTCAGACAATCACAAGTACTCTCACCAATGATAGCTCAGTTCACACTAATGGGTCTCGACCCGAATCGTCACCCATTCCTTCTCTCCAGAGATGCTGCCTGTCCCGTGCTGCCCGAAGGAGCGCATCCTTCAGGACTGCCCGCACTCTCTTTCGAGGCCATGGCCGCCCTCCACCTCAGCTGGGGGTCCACTGAAGTTGGAAGAATTCTGCTTACTGGGAATAAAGACCCGAGGCAGCGCAGTGCGTCTCGTCTCTCGTGCATGCACGCTGACACTAACTCATGCCGATTCACACTTACTCATATCACTGAACTGACTCAGGGAGCTAAGATATTCTTTAAAAAAAGTCATATTTTTTTCATCTGGTTTCTCGATTCACATCCGAAAGGACCAGTGGCCTTCATGATGCACGGTAGTGTATGTAAATGTATTGTGGAAGTCAAAATATAATTGTTACAGTTGGTGTAAATATCGATGGAACCAATTTGGATTAATAATTTGTCAAATCAACCATAAAGTTTCCAATCACACGGGGTTTTATTTATATTTTGGAAAGTCCAAAATCAGCGAAGGAAAATTAAAAATGACTCCCACCCTCCCGTTTCCCCCGGCCAGTATTGTGATGGGCGCGGGGGTCTGGACCAATCGCTGACAAGCCCCCCCCCCCAGCGACGATATGTCCGTCATATGGCGATGCGTCCGTTCGGTGAGTTGGCTTTTAGACATCCGGCCCTTTCGGTTATTTGGCTTTTCTGCGATCAGCCCTTTCAGTGAGTTGGCTTTTCGTCGTAGTTTCCGTTCGGTTAGTTGGCTTTGAGGCGTCTCGCCCTTTCAGTCATTTGGCTTTTCAACAGTACTTCCGTACGGTTATTGGCTTTTCGGCCTTGCACCCCTTTTGGTTATTTGCCTTTTCAGCGTCGTTTCCGTTCGGTTATTTGGCTTCCACTTTTTTGCTTCGGCATCTCGTCCTTCGACGCCATGTCCGGGTATCTCTCACTCACCCACTACTCACTCACTCTCCAACTCATCCTAGCTATGCACTCACCCACACACTCTTCACTCACCCACTCAAAATCCACATACTTTCACTCTCCTCTCACACTTGCCCACTCACCCATACCCTCTCACTCTCACTGACACAATCACACACTCCCTTACCCACTCACTCACCCACACTGTCACTCACCCTCTCACTCACTCTCACTCACACAATCACTCACTTTCACACCCACTCTCACTCACCCACCCTACTTCCACTCACTCTAACTCATTCTCACTCACCCACCCACTCACTCTCTCACCCACTCACTCGCTCACTCACCCTCACGCACCCACTCACTCCCTCACTGAATCTCACTCACCCTCTCAGTCTCACTCACCCACACACTAACTCACTCATTCTCTCCCACTTAATCACTGATGCAATCACTCTCACTCACTCTTCACTCATTCACCCACACTCCCACCCACTCTCTTCATTAACCCTCTCTCACACTAACTCACCCACTCTCACTCACTCCCTCTCACTCAATCTCAATCACTCTCATTCACTCACCCTCTCACTCACTCACTCACACTAGCTCACTTTCTCTCAATCACTGATGAACTCACTCATCCACTCACTCTCTCTCTTCACTCACTCTCAACCAATCTCACCCACTCACTCTTCACACACTCAGTCATACTCACTCACTCACCCACCCACTTGCTCTCACTCACCCACTCAATCTCATGCACTCTCTCTCTTCCCTCACTCTACACCCACTCACTCACTCTCTCATTCTTCACTCACTCACTCACCCACACTCACTCTCATCCACTATCACTCTTCACTTACTCTCTCACTCTCCCACTCACTCACTCCCACCCTGTCTCTCGCTCACTCTTCACTCACCCTCACTCACTCATTCTCACCCACTCACCGACACTCACCCTCTCACTGACACACTCTCACTCACTCACTCACTAACTCACCCCCACTCTCTCATTTACTCTCTCACCCACTCTCACTCATCCGCTCACACTTACTCACTCTCACTCACTTCACCCTCACTCACCCACTCTCGCTCACTCGCTCAGTTACTCCAGACAAAGTGCTGGAGTAACTCCGCAGTCGCTGGGGGGCCTAGTCTGGAGAAAGGCAGGTTTGTGATCCTTAGTGGAGGTCACGTAAATGGAGGAGCTTTAATTGAGCATGTGGATCCTGAGGAAGGATAAAGTGAAGCTGAGATCTATGGAGTGAGCTGTCTTATTCCAGCACTTTGTGGCGCAGCGGTAGAGTTGCTGCCTTACAGCGCCAGAGACCCGTGTTCGACCCTGCCCACGGGTGCTGCCTGTATTTACGTTCTCCCTGTGACCACGTGGGTTTTCCCCGGGTGCTCCGGCTTCCTCACACATTTCAAAGAAGTGCAGGTTTGGAGGTTAATTGGCTGCTGCAAGTCGTAAATTGTCCATGGTGAGTAGGATAGTGTGTGGGGATCGCTGGTCGGTGTGGACTCGTTGAGCCAAAGAGCCTGTTTCCGTGCTGTATCTGTAAAGTCGCTCAAATAAGACTTGGCTGCTTTTTAAGCAATCATTGTGTTATGCAGAAGCAATACTGTACAAGTGAAGCTTTGCATGTTGCCAGTGCATCACACCAATATTTAGTTTAGTTTACCTGAGAGAAACAGACCATTCGGCCCACTGAAGCTGTGCCGACCAGCGATCATCCCATTCATTAGTTCTATGCTACACACTAAGGACAATTTGGGGAACCTAAATACCCAATAACCTGCACATCTTTGGGATGCGATAGGAAATGGGATATGACAATAAAACATTCTTGACTCTTGAAACCGGAGGAAACCCACGTGTTCACAGGGCGAATGTGCAAACTGCACATGGACAGCTCCTGAGGTCAGGATCGAACCCTGGTCTCTGGATCTGTGAGGCAGCAACAAATCTCATGATTTTAAACATGTTCATAAGATCACCACTCATCCTATATAGAGGATGTGAGCAGTCTGGCTTGATGATAGAACTGGAAAGTTGGATTGGAAATATCTAAATACCTATACTTACTGTTTTGTTTTCCAGCCGAATGAATCATTATCATCTTGCTCATCTGCCCACTCAATGGACACGGCCTCTTCGGGAGTCTCGTCATTGATCGGCACCGTTTCATGCTTGTCTCCTGCCCCCACAATTCCAAGGACCACAAGCGCACCATCTCGGGGACTTCCAGCAGCTCCACAGCGCCACTTCCGGAGTACAACAAGCAGAACGAGGAAAATTGCATCATCCACGTCAGTTTCGAGAACGGTAATGGGATTGTGTACAAAAGCATTGTGGTACGTGCATGGCATTCTTCCACCGCTCAGATACTACTTTATACCGATTCAGATGTCCAAGCCCCTGAGGTTGTTCTCCCGTTCCAACGTCGGAGTTCCAGCATTCCGGCGAGAGGGCCTGAGAATCGGGCCGCCTGTAGTGGCGACAGCGAGGGGTTTGGGAGCCCCCCCGACCACGGGTGAACAGAGGATGACTGAACTTTGGTGCCTTCCCTCACAGTGGAAACTTTGATTCCACTGTGTGGGGATATCTATGTTAAAGACTATCATGTTCTGTGCTCTTTTTTATTCGTATGGCTGTATGACCACACATTTCACTGTACCAATTGGTACGTGACAAATAAATGTCTCTTTTATATCGTCTTGTCTCAATACACCTAGCGTCGGAAGTAAATACTTTTTCCCTTCCCCTCAGGTGATCAACCAACACAGGTCCCCAGTCGTCATCCAGAGAGTCATGTCAAAGCACAACCTGGAAGGAGATTGGAAGGAATATCAGCTTGTCCAGATCATCTCAGAACAGATGTGAGGAATAAAACCTAGGTTCCTTGATGCTAGAAGATGTACAGTCTTCCGCCCTAAACTCAATGTGTTGGAGGAGCTCAGCAGATCAAGGAGGCACAGCGGTAGAGTTGCTGCCTTACAGCGTGAGAGACCCCGGTTCCATCCTGACTCCGGGTGCTGTCTGTACAGAGTTTGTACGTTCTCCCATGACCGCATGAACTTTCTCCGGGTGCTCCGGTTTCTTCCCACACTGTAAAGACATGCAGGTTTGTAGGTTAATGGCTTCCATAAAATATTTGTCTCTGGTGTGTAGGATAGTGCTAGTGTACAGGTGTTCGCGGGTACACGTGGACTCGGTGGGCCGAAGAGCCTGGTTTCCATGCTGTGTACACTAAAAAACTGAACAAAATGAAACTAAATATCTGTGGAGGGAACAGGCAGGTACATTTCAGGTTGGAACCTCTCATACTGGATACAGGAACCCATATCCAGTTAGGGTTGAGTCTGAAGAAGGGCCCCAATACTAAACGTTGCCTGTCCATGCCTTCCAATGTGTGGAAGCAGGCACATCGACCCAACACGCTCGCCCATGTCGACCGACAAGCCCCATCTACACTAGTTCCCACCTGCCTGTGTTTGGCCTCTAAACCCATGCTATCCATGTAGCTGTCCAAAAGGGTTTTAAACAGTGTAATAGTTTTCTTTGGAGATACAGCATAGCAACCACTGGCCCATTGAGACCTACGCTGACCATCCTTCACACTCGTTCTATGTATCCCACTTTCTCACCCACATCGTACACATAGGGGCTATTTTACAGAGACCCATTAACCTACAATTGTAGATGGGATATGAAGGAAACCGGAGCACCCGGAGGAAACGCAGGCAGTTACGGGGTGACGTGCAAACTCCACACTTACAACAACCCGTGGTTAGGATGGACCCGGGTCACTGGCACTGTGAGGCAGCGGCTAAAGATACAGCCATGGAAACAGGCCTTTCGGCCCACCGAGTCCATGCTGACCATTGATCACCAGTCCACACTAGTTCACGTATCCCACTTTCTCATCCACTCCCTACGCACTAGGGGCAATTTACAGAGACCAATTAAACAATTATTTACATTATAATATTACTGAATGCAAATCATGTGATGTAAACCTTTTGTAGTGTGCTGCAAGATTTGAGACTGGTATTGCAACTAAGCCCCACTCTGAAACATTTAGAATTCTATAACTTCTACAGTACATACCTTTAGAAAGGAGATGAGGAGGAATTTCTTTAGCCAAAGGGTGGTGAATCTGTGGAATTCATTGCCACAGACGGCTGAAGAGGCCAAGTCAATGGATATTTTTAAAACAGACATTGCCACATTATTGATTAGTACGGGTGTCAGGGGTTATGAGAAGGCAGGAGAATGGGGTTGAGATGGAAAGATAGATTAGCGATTATTGAAGGAGGGAGTAAACCCGATCGGCCGAATGGCCTAATTCTGCTCCTATGACTTACAAACTTGTTCACTGGATATGTAGCTTTCTATTCACAAAGCAAGACTGCAATGTAAATAAGTGTAAGACAAAGAACTGCAGATGCTGGTTTCATAGCAAAGACAGGCTTGAATTGCTGAAGTAACTCAGCGGGTCAGGCAACATCTCTGGAGAAAATGGATGGGTACCCTTCTTTAGACTGAATGTAGGTGGGGGGGGGGGAGGAAGAGGTGAAGTGCTGGAGGTGAGAAAATCAGGAGCCAGCAGGGTCGGCCACAAATGAGTTCAGGTAGGGCGGTGCCTGGTAGATCCATTGTGGTAAAATGATAGGGAGGATGAAAGGTGCAAGGGTGGAGGGGGATTGGGAGTAAGATGAAGTTAGTTAAAATTAGACAATTCAATGTTCAGAGCAGTCCTGAACTATCTACCTCATTGGTGACCCTCGGACTATCCTTGATCAGACTTTGCTTGCTTTACCATGCACTAAACTTTATTCCCTTATCTTGTATCTATACACTGTAAATGGATCATCATGTGTCTTTCTGCTGACTGGTTAGCACGCAACAAAAATCTTTTTGCTGTGCCTCGGTACATGTGGCAATAAACTAAACTGTAACTAACATAAAGCTATGAACAAGTTGCCCAAGCAAGATATGAGGAGCTGTTCAAAAGGGAACTGCAGATGTTGGAATATCGAAGGTACACAAAATTGCTGGGGAAACTCAGCGGGTGCAGCAGCATCTATGGAGCGAAGGAAATAGGCGACGTTTCGGGCCGAAACCCTTCTTCAGACTGATGGGGGGTGGGAGAAAGAAGGAAAAGGGGAGGAGGGGGGAGGAGCCGAGGGCGGGCGGATGGGAGGGTGGAGGAGACAGCTAGAGGGTAAGGAAGGGGAGGAGACAGCAAGTGCTAGCCCTTGCTGTCTCCTCCCCTTCCTTAACCCTCTAGCTGCTGCTGCTGCACCGCTGAGTTTCCCCAGCAATTTTGTGTACCTAAGATATGAGGAGCTGTTCCTCCAGTTTGCGTGTGGCCTCACTCTGACATTGGAGGCGCAGGACAGAAAGCTCAGTGTGGGTCATAAGGAATAGAGTAGATTTAGGCCATTCGGCCCATCGTCAAACTCTGCCATTCAATCATGGTTGATCTATCTCTCCCTCCTAACCCCATTCCCCTGCCTTCTCACCATAACTCCTGACACCTGTACTCATCAAGAATCTATCTCTGCCTTGTTCATTGACTTGGCCTCAACAGCCTTTTGTGGCAAAGAATTCCACAGATTCACCACCCTCTGACTAAAGAAATGTCTCATCTCCTTCCTCAAAAAACATCCTTCAGTTCAAAGAGGGATGAAGGTCTAAGTTATTAGTCTTGCATCACAGTGGGAAATGTAAGGTCGCCGAAAAAAACAAGATGGATGTGTTGCCTGCACTGGTGAGGACTCAGAGGTAGTGCCGTGTGTGCAGTGATATCAGTGTGACGGAGTCATGGCGCCATGAGAACATCCCGGAGTCTGGTGCGAGTGTGGATGGCTTTCCGACTATTCGGGGGGACAGGGACTGCAGAGAAAGTGATAGCAGTCCGTACAACGCTCGTCACATCACATCACGGTGAAAGAGCGTGCGTGTGGCCCACATTGAACTGATGGCTGTGGATCTCCGCTTATGCTGTGTGCCCTGGGGATTCTCACATGCCGCTGCGGTGGCTGTTTATGTTTAATCTTTAAGTCGTTTGTATCTTAGTGCTTTTTGGTGTGGCTGTATGGTAAATCAAATTTCACTGTGCCTCGGTACACGAGGACCATTGAAATGTTTATCAGACGGGTGATCAGGTAGGCCTCATAGGCCTAATGTTCAGCGAAACAGTCGTCCAGTCTACGTTTGGAAATGTACTCATTGTTTTTTTTCTCTTCAGCCCCGAGTTGGTCATCAGATGGCGGCAACATCTATTATGCGGTAGGCCGCTCTGCGAACTTTGACTTCATCCTGAGGAAGAAGAACTGCAGTCAGCTAGGAAATGTATCGGCCAACTCATTGACTAAATGTGGTTGTTTGGCTTTGTTTCCTGCAGGGCCACATTCAAACTAGTGAACCACCCTCTCTCCAGTCAGTGGCCAGATGATGAACGCTTTTGGAAAGTGTTTGGATTGGCCTTTTTGAACTCCTAGGCAGATGTTTCCTGTCTATTTCCCCCTCCCTCCCTACCTGCCTAATAATTTAATCTCATCTTGGATATACAGAATTAGACCCACCTTCAACAAAGGACAGCTGAAAGGGGGTGTTGGTCACCATGATATTGCACTTGTCTCCAAATTCTGGTCAGCTTTATAGAGAACTGTTATTTTGTGTGTACATTTGTAAATGAGATCTCGGCAATGGAGGGACCAGTGGAGCCGTAGCAGATGCTGAGCGGTCTCAACTATCTGGAAGGTGACTTTTATAGCTTTCTGTCCTTTTATTCAGGGACAATATTGGTGTGTTCTGCAATTCTCACACATACACACACTCTCACTCACTCTCTCACCCACTCACTGTCACTCACCCACTCTCACTCTCACACTCCCACTCTCTCACTCACTCCTCACTCACTCACTCTCTCACTCTCTCACTCACTGTCCCACCCACTCTCTCTTCACTCACTTTCACTTACCCACTCACTCACACTCACTCACCAACTCTCAACTCACACTCACTCCGTGTGCAGACATGGCATCGAAGGACGAGATACCGAAGTGAAGAAGTGGAAGCCAAATAACCGAAAGGAAACAACGCCAAAAAGCCAAATATCCGAAAGGGCGCAAGGCCGAAAAGGCAAATAACCGTATGGACGCAAGGCCGAAAAGCCAAATAACTGAAAGGGCGAGACGCCTAAAAGCCAACTAACCGAACGTAAACGGCGACAATAAGCCAATTCACCGAAAGGGCGGGACATCTAAAAGCCCATGTGCGGACGTGGCGCCGACGAACGAGATGCCGAAGCAAAGAAGTCGAAGCCAAATAACTGAATGGAAACGAGACCGAAACGCCCATAAACCACAAAGAGTCCAAAGACGAAAAGCCAATTAACCGAAAAGCTGCATCGCCTAAAAGCAAACTTACGGAATGGACGCTCTGTCAAAACGCCACCTACCCGAAAGGCGGTGTCGCCTACAAGCCAAAGGACCGAATGCTGCTCAACAGAAATGTCCAATAACGGACTTGACGATGCCGGGAGGCGGGAGTTGTCAGCGATTGGTCCATACACCTGCGTTCATCACATCACTGTGAAGGCATGAACATTGTCCCAAACCTTCGTTCCACCAAACCCGCAGCCGTGGGCCGTGGGAGAGTGGGGGCTGTACACCTTCGGCCACTTTCAACTTGGTGCTTGGGTTCAGATTGTCCAGTCACCTATGGCTTGTGTGGGAAAATGAACCCCACGCTCCTCTCCCCCTTCTCTCTCCCCTTCTCTCTCTCCCCCTTCTTCCCCCTCTTCTCTCCTCCTCTCTCTCCCCTTTTCTCTCAATTCCTCTCTCTCCTGAAGGATGAGGGTGATCTTGGCCAGAGGATCGAGGGTGACGGAAGAACTAAAGGAAATTCACATTAGGCAGGGATTGGTGTTGGGGAGACTGATGGGACTGAAGGCTGATAAATCCCCAAGGCCTAGTGGTCTGCATTCCTATGATTTAGGGAAGTGGCTCAAGAAATAGTGGATGCATTGGTATCATTTCCAAGTTTTATAGATTTAAGATCTGTACAGCATGGAAACTTGTCCATGCCTTCCAATTTGACAATTTAGTCTCGGCCCATTTTCCTACATTTGGCCCATTGCCTTCTCAACCCTTCCTGTATATATATCTATTAGAGTCACAAACTAGGGAAACATGCACTTTGACCCAACTTGCCCCGTAGGTTCTTATAAAAACTTACCCCCTCCCCCGGCCCACACCTTAAACCTATGTCCTCTGGTCTTGATTCCTCTATTCTGGATACAAGACTGCATTTACCCAATCCATTCTGCTCATGATCTTATTCAGCTCCATAAGATAGACAATAGATAAGGACAATACGTGCAGGAGTAGGCCATTCAGCCCCGAGCCAGCACCGCCATTTAATGTGATCATGGCTGATCATCCACAATCAGTTCAAGTTCAAGTGAGTTTATTGTCATGTGTCCCTGTATAGGACAATGAAATTCTTGCTTTGCTTCAGCACACAGAACATAGTAGGCATTTACTACAAACAGATAAGTGTGTCCATATACCATAATATAAATATATACACAACATGAATAAATAAACTGATAAAGTGCAAATAACAGAAAATGGGTTATTAATAATCAGAGTTTTGTCCGAGCCAGGTTTAATAGCCTGATGGCTGTGGGAAGTAGCTATTGCTGAACCTGGTTGTTGCAGTCTTCAGGCTCCTGTACCTTCTACCTGAAGGTAGCAGGGAGATGAGTGTGTGGCCAGGATGGTGTGGGTCTCTGATGATACTTGCCAGCCTTTTTGAGGCAGCGACTGCGATAAATCCCCTCGATGGAAGGAAGGTCAGAAGCCGATGATGGACTGGGCAGTGTTTATACTTTTGTAGTCTTTTCCTCTCCAGGGCGCTCAAATTGCCGAACCAAGCACGATGCAACGGTCAGCATGCTCTCTACTGTGAACCTGCAGAAGTTAGAGTCTCCTTGACAAACCGACTCTCAGGAAGTAGAGGCGCTGGGCCAGCGAGATCGCATCCACCGTTGAAATGTTGTGGAGGTAAGCGAACTGCAGTGGTCCAGGTTTTTGTCGAGGAGATTTGTGATTTGCCCATGCTCAACTCTCAAAGCACTTCATCACCAACCGACGTTAGTGCACTGGTCGATAGTCATTGATGCACGTCACCTTTCTTCCTTGGGCATGGTATAATTGATGCCCTTTTAAAACTAGGTTGGGGACCTCAGACCTCCGAAGTGAGAGGTGAAAATGTCCG